>NW_028270145.1:114165828-114363328 GCF_037043375.1 Chiloscyllium plagiosum | reverse complement strand
TCACTCTCACTCAACCTGTCGAAATGCTCATCTGTCTATCGTCCTCACAATCTCACTACATTCTCACAAACCTTATTGAATTCTTTGAGGATGTGACAAAACTCGTTGATGAAGGTAGAGCAGTGGATGTGGTATACATGGATTCCAAGACGTTTGATAAAGTTCCCCATGGTAGGCTCATTCAGAAAGTAAGGAGGCATGGAATCAGGGAAATTTGGCTGTCTGGATACAGAATTGGCTGGCCCATAGAAGGCAAAGGATAGTAGTAGATGGAAATATTCAGCCTGGAACTCAGTGACCAGTAGTGTTCTACAGGGATCTGTTCTGGGACCTCTGCTCTTTGTGATTTTTATAAATGACTAGGATGAGGAAGTGGAAGGGTGGGTTAGTAAGTTTGCCGATGACACAAATGTTGATGGAGTGGTGGATAGTGTGGAGGGCTGTTGTAGGTTGCAATGGGACATTGACAGGATCCAGAACTGGGCTGAGTGTTGGCAGATGGTGTTCAACCTGGAAAAGTGTGAAGTGATTCATTTGGGTAGGTCAAATTTGAGTGCAGATTACAGGGTTAAAGGCATGATTATTGGCAGTGTGGAGGAACAGAGGGATCTTGGGGTCCATGTCCATAGATCCCTCAAAGTTGCCACCCAATTTGATAGGGTTGTTAAGAAGACATATGGTGTGTTGGCTTTCATTAGTAGGGGGATTGAGTTTAAGAACCATGAGATTATGCTGCAGCACTTTAGAGCCCTGGTCAGACCACAATTGGAATATTGTGCCTCATTACAAGATGGATGTGAAAGCTTTCGAGAGGGTGCAGAGGGGATTGACCAGGATGCTGCCTGGACTGGAGGGCAAGTCTTATGAAGAAAGGTTGAGGGAGCTTTCTTACTGGAGCGAAGAATGATGAAGTGTATAAGATGATGAGAGGCACAGATAGATACTTTCTCAGGCCAGAAATGTCTAAAATGAAGGGGCATAATTTTAAGGTAATTGGCCGAAGGTTTCGAGGAGGTGTCAGAGGTAGGTTCTTTATACAGAGAGTTGTGGGTGCGTGGAATGCACTGCCGATAGTGTTAGTAGAGTCAGAGACATTAGGGACATTTAAGCGATTCTTGGATAGGCACATTGAAGATAATAGAATTAGGGGTATGTATTTTAGTCTTACCTTAGAGTAGGATGTCAAAAAGTGTGTTGCTGGAAAAACGTGCCTGTCAGTCAGCATCCGAGGAGCAAGAGAGTCAATGTTTCAAGCATAAGCTCTTCATCAGGAACTGCTCCTGCTCCTCGGATGGTGCCTGACCGGCTATGTTTGTCCAGCACCACATTTTTTGACTGATCTCCAGCATCTGCAGTCCTCACTTTCTTCTTAGAACAGTCTAAAAGGTCAGCACAACATCAAGGGCCGCAGGGCCTGTACCGTGCTGTACTGTTCTATGTTCTGGTAGCATCCTCTAGGTGGCAGTATTTGGGAACCTTCTGACAAATGTACCTTGTCATCGGTCTGGAACTAATGAGCTGAAGCTTGTACTGATTTAACTGATCAAACTGAAATCGGATTTCTGAGGAAGGGTCATCGGACATGAAAGGTCAACTCTGATTTCTCTCCACGGATGCTCCAGACCTGCTGAGCTTTTCCAGCAATTTCTGTTTTCGTTTCAATCTGATTTTGAGATCACTCGAGTAAGATTAGGTTTTCCGATTTGAATTTTGGCCTCAGGTATCTCTCCTCCTCGGTGTTTGTGCGCTACCTTTCTTGAATCTTGAGACCAAAATGTGGAGTGAGAAACAAATGAAACTTCAAAGGATGGAGTGTGGCTCTAAGCCTGGATTCTGATTGAACATGATACTTAGCACAGATGCAATACAGAGTGACAGAGTTGGACCTCACCACTTCAATACAGACCAAAGATACAGCAACAGAATCTAGCTCCTTTCTCTGAAGGTGCAAGGAATTTGAAGGACATATCAATCTATTTTCACAGCAAAAACCTGTCTCAGAGTCACTGATTTACCTAACACCCAATGAGTATTTCGTACGAAAACATATCACATTGGTTGAACAAATGATCATTGGCCATGCTACATTGTCCCTCATGTCCAGGGATGTGCAGGCTAACCATGGGAAAAACAGTTACAGGGATAAAATGGGTCTGGGTGGGATTCTGTTTGGAGGGGTAGTGTGAACTCTAAGGTCCAAACGGCCTCTTTCTGCATTGTAAGAAATTTGTGAGTTTTGATCTGGGACGCAGTGGGAGCAAATTCAACAGGAACTTGCAAAAAAGGGGGTGGGAATGTATCGTCCCTCAGCCTCCAAGGTTCAAGTGAAAACAAATCAATTTTGTCCAATCTCTCCTCCTAGCTAATTCCCCTCCCCCGCCCCCCCATACCAGGCAACATCCTGGTAAACTGTTTCTGTACCCAAAGCCTCCACATCCTTCTGGCAGTATGGCAACCAGAAGTGTATGCAATATTCCAAGTGTGGCCTAACTAAAGTTCTATACAGCTGCAACATGACTTGCTGATTTTTATACTCTATGCCGCAACTGATGAAGGTAAGCACACCATATGCCTTTTTGACCAGCTTCTCAGCTTTACTGCCATTTTTGAGGAACTGTGGACCTGTACGCCTAGATCCCTCTGTATGTTGATCTTTCAAAGGGTTCTGCCATTTACTGTGTAAAAGGTTGCCCTGTAATTGCTGTGTGAAATGGCCCAGAAAGCCACTCAGTTCAGGGGCAATTAGGGACGGGTGACAAATTCCCTCCTTGTTAGTGAGGTCCACATCCCATGGAAGAGTAAAAAGGGTGATTAGTTCTCAACCAGCTGTCACAGCCATGATGGTGTGAACAGTAACAGCATTTCAAAACATCCTGGGAGACTCCCTTTATTCCTGAGCCATCTGGCATCAGGGCTGATGATTGGCCTGAGCTTTGAGGGGCTGCATTAAGCTGGAGACTTACCCAATGTAGGCGATGACTCCCACGGGCCTGTCAGTGAAGAGAGCACAAAGTGAGTACAGATGTATCACAGTCATCACAAACCATCAGCCCAAACCTTTACCAGCTGCCGTGGTAATGACAGAGAGTAACATCACCAAATGGACCATTCTTTATAAACCATCCACAGTCAGCTCCATTGCAAATCAGTGCACTATCACAGGAATTAGCCTGGGCGGGGGGAGGGAAATCACAGAACCACAGCTACCAATCCCCTTCCTTTAGGGTGGCATGGTGGCTCAGTGGTTAGCACTGCTGCCTCACAGCACCAGGGACCCGGGTTCGATTCCAGCCTCAGGCATCTGTGTGGAATTTGCACATTCTCCACGTGGGTTTCCTCCAGGTGCTCTGGTTTCCTCCCACAGTCCAAAGATGTGCAGGTCACATGCTAAGTTGTCCATAGTGTTCAGGGATGTGTAGGTTAGGTACATTAGTTAGGGGTAAATATAGGGTAGCAGAATGGGTCTAGGTTGGTTACCCTTCAGAGGATCCTTGTGGACTTGTTGGACCAAAGGGCCAAAAGGCAGAATTTTCCACACTGTTGTGATTCTTCTATGAATCCCATCTGAGGAGTCTCAGCACCTTCCAAACCCAGGGCCACTTCCATCTAGAAGGACAAGGGCAGCAGATCCATGAGAACACCACCCCCTGCAAGTTCCCATCCAAGCCACTCACCATCCTGACTTGGAAATATATCACTGTTCCTTCACTGTCGCTGAGTCACAATCCTGCATTTCCCTCCCTAAGGGCATTGTGGGTCAACCCACAGTACATGGCAGCTCAAGAAGGCAGCTCATCCCCACCTTTTCAAGGGGCAGAAGGGACAGATGATAATGCTGGGCCCAGCCAGTGATGGCCATGTCCCCACAACTGAATATATGGTAAATGTGGTTGACAGTCTCTGAGCAGCACTAAGGGAGTGCTGCACTGTCTGAGGCACTATCTCTCAGGGGAGATAATAAACTGAAGCTCTGTCTGCCATCTCTCGGTGATCATAAAAGGTGACCAATAACTGGAAGAAGAGCAGGAGAGATCTCCCCATGTCCCAGCCAATACCCAGCCCTCAAAGCAGATTATCTCACTTGCTGGGTGACATACTGGCTGCTGCCTTTTCCTGAATTCTAACATTTCAAAAGTATTTCACTGGCTCTTCTGTACAGTGTGGGAGGGTACATCAATGCAGAGCTGTCTTTTTATCTAAAAATGCACAGTTTAGATTAGATTACATTACAGTGTGGAAACAGGCCCTTCGGCCCAACAAGTCCACACCGACCCGCCGAAGCGCAACCCACCCATTCCCCTACATTTACCCCTTTACCTAACACTACGGGCAATTTAGCATGGCCAATTCACCTGACCTGCATATCTTTGGACTGTGGGAGGAAACCGGAGCACCCGGAGGAAACCCACGCAGAGAATGTGCAAACTCCACACAGTCAGTCGCCTGAGGCGGGAATTGAACCCGGGTCTCTGGCGCTGTGAGGCAGCAGTGCTAACCACTGTGCCACCGTGCCGTTTCTGGGATTAGACCAACTGGTGTCCAGGCCTCATTGACCCCTTCCCTCCCTCCTTCCCTCACTTACTCCCTCCCTCACTCACTCCCTCTCTCCCTCATTGACTCACTCACTCACTCACTCACTCCCCCACTTACTCCCTCCCTCCTTCACTGACTCTTTCCCTCCCTCACTGCTCACTCCCTCCCTCCCTCACTGCTCACTCCCTCCCTCCCTCACTGCCTCACTCCCTCCCTCCTCACTGACTCCTTCCATCCCTCACTGACTCACTCCGTCCCTTCCTCATCAACTCGTTCACTCACTCCCTCCCTCCCTCGCAGACTCACTTGCTTACTCCTTCACTCACTCCCTTTCTCACTGACTCACTCCCTCACTCACTCATTTGCTGCCTCCTTCACCCACACACTTGCCCACTCCCATTACTCGCTCACTCACTCCCTCCTTCTCTCACTCCCTTTGCTTGCTTCCTTATTCACTCGCTGCCTCCCTCCCTCCCTCCATGACTCCATTACTCTTCCCTTCCATCGCGATGATGTTGCATACCAGATATCGGTAACGTTGGAGACTGGTTCCTGATTGACGATCTCTGGTGAGATGTATTCCGGAGTTCCGAACTGACAGAACTGTGGTGTGTCCGGAGTCATCACCTGAGCATTCCCGAAGTCGCAGATCCTGATGCTCTCGCTGGTCGTATCTGCCATGAGGATATTGTCTGGCTGCAAGGACAAAGGAAGGGAGGGAGGTAGGGATGGTGATTGAATCCAACAGCATCCGAGAAGGCCATTCGGCCTATGTGTTACTGCCAGCCCTTTGAAACATTTACCCGCTCTTTCGCCCATTGCCCTGAAACTTTATCCCTTCAACGGTTTATCTAGCTCTGGGTCAAAACTTCCTGTTCAACCGGTTTGCTTATGGAATGGGGAGAATTTTATAAACTCACAGATGGCAATGGGTACGAGATCAATTATTCATCCCAAAGTTGAGTTTGGTTGGTTTTGGTTAAGGATAGGGGTCAAGGTAAAGTCACTCTCAAGCTTCTCTCTCATTAGAGAGAGATGACTGATGGTGGTTTAACCTGAGGGTCACCATGCCTCAGATGAGGGGAGAGATTGAGAAGGTGATTGAGACAATAGTGCTGGTGTGTTTAGAAATAGGAAAATAGGAGAGATGAATGCATGGCGAAGGAGCTGGTGCAGTGGTCAGGGTGTCAGATTCTTAGATCATTGGAACCTCTTCTGGGGCAGGGGTGAACTGTACCAGAGGGAGGAGCTGCACCTAAACTGGAGGGGAACCAATATCCTTGTAGGGCAGTTCACTTGTGCTACACGGGAGGGTTTAAACTAGAGTGGCAGGGGGCTGGGAGCCAGAGCAGCAGGTCAGCAAGTGGAGGGATTGAGGGGCTTATGCCCGAAACGTCAATTCTCCTGTTCCCTGGATGCTGTCTGACCTGCTGCGCTTTCCCAGCAACACATTTCCAGGATTGAGGGGAAGGTAGATCTAGGATCAGAAAATCAGAAAGGAAGGACTGACAGAGACAGGTAAATGAACACAATGGTATGAATGGACTGAAGTGTGTTTATTTCAGCACAAGGAGTATTATAGGTAAGGTAGATGACCTGAGATCCTGGATCAGTACTTGGGACTATGATGTTGTGGCCATTAGAGAGACTGTGCTGAGAGGAGGAAAGGACTGGCTGCTCGATGTTCCAGAGTTTCGTTGTTTGAGACGAGAGAGAGAGGAAGGTAAAAGAGGTTGAGGAGCTGCATTATTAATCAGGGAGAATGTTACGTCTGCACTCAAAGAGAGGACATACTGGAAGGTTCATCCACTGAGGCAGTATGGGGATAGTAAGGACTGCAAAAGGCACAGTTGGTCAGGCAGCACTAGAGGAGCAGGGGAGTCAATGTTTCAGGTCAGGATCCCTCATCAGGACTGGGGAGGGGGAAGTGAGCTGAGAAATGGTGGGGGGGGGGGGAGCCAGGGGAAAGGTTGGTGGGAAAGTGATAGATGCAGATGGGGGGGGTTTTGATAGGTAGAGCTCAAAAATAAGATGGATGTAATCACTCTGATAGGATTGTACCATAGGTCATCCCAATAGCCACTGAGAGATTGAAGGATAAATATTTCAGCAGATTATGGAAAGACTTAATAACAATAGGGTTGTCATAGTGGGTGACTTTAACTTCTCCAATATTGACTGGGCCTCCCTTACAGCAAGAGGCTTAGACTGGGTAAAATTTATTCAGTGTACCCAAGAGGGTTTCTTGAAACAGTATGCGGATAGTCCAACTAGAGAGGGGGCCATACTGGACCCTGTATTGGCTAATGAGCCTGACCAGGTGACTGACCTTACAGTGCGAGAGCATTTTGGAAACAGTGATCACAACTCCTTACATTTTAGGCTAGCTATGAACAAGGATAAGTCTGGAACTGGGGCCAAGTTGGGGGAGGGCATATTACACCAGTAATGGGCAGGAGGTAGGGAGTGTTCACTGGGAGAAGCTGTTATCAGTCCATATCTGACATGTGGGAATTGTTGATCAGAGTTCAGGACCAGCATATTCCAGTAAGGATGGCAAGGTAAGGGACCTTTGGATAATGAGGGAGGATGTGCATTTAGTCAAAAGGAAGAAAGAAGCATATATAAGGTTTAGGAAGCTAAAATTGGACTGGGCCCATGAGAAATATAAGCAGGAAAGTACTCAAGCAGGGAATCAGGAGAACAAGAAGGGGCCATGAAATGACTTTGACAAGTAAGGTTAAAGAGAATCCCCAAGGCATTCTATACAGACACTAAAAACAAGAGGGTAACTAGGGAGAAGGTGGGATCACTCAAGGATAACGGCGGGAACTTATGCTTGGAGGCATAGGATGTGTTCACCCAGGAGGAGGATATGGAGGATAGTGAGATTTGTGTGGAGCATGCTGATATGCTAGGGCATTTTTAGATCAAGAAAGAACTAGTGTTGAATCTCTTGAAAAGCATTAAGGTGGATGAGACCCAAGGGCCTGATGGTATCTACCCCAGGTTACTGAGATGGGCATGAGAGGAGACTACAGGGGCCTTGACCAAGATCTTTATATCCTCGCTAGGCAATGGAGAGGTCCCAGAGGACTAGCGAGTAGCTCATGTTGTTCTTCTAATGGTCAGTGGGAAATTGGGAAACAAATTTGTAAGGAGATCCCAGTTCTCTGTAAGAATAATAGGGTGGTAATGGTAGGGGATTTTAACTTTTCAAATGTAGACTGGGACTGCCATACTGTTAAGGGTTTAGAAGGAGAGGAATATGTTAAATATGTATGAGAAAAGTTTCTGACTTAGTATGTGGATGTGCCTACTACAATGGGAAATAAGGCAGGACAAGTGACTGAGGTGTCAGTGGGGGAGCATAATTCTATTAGTTTTAAAATAGTGATGGAAAAGGATAGACTGGATCTAGAGGTTTACAAAATTATGAGGGGCATGGATGGGATAAATTGACAAAGTCTTTTCCCTGGGGTGGGGAAGTCCAGAACTTGAGGGCATAGGTTTAGGGTGAGAGGGGAAAGATATAAGAGACCTAAGGGGCAACTTTTTCACACAGACGGTGGTACGTGTATGATTAGATTACTTACAGTGTGGAAACAGGCCCTTCGGCCCAACAAGTCCACACTGACCCTCTGAAGAGCAACCCACTCAGACCCATTCCCCTACATTTACCCCTTCACCTAACACTATGGGCAATTTAGCATGGCCAATTCACCTAACCAGCACATTTTTGGGCTGTGGGAGGAAACCGGAGCACCCGGAGGAAACCCACGCAGACAATGTGCAAACTCCAGACGGTTGCCTGAGACGGGAATTGAACCCGGGTCTCTGGTGCTGTGAGGCAGCAGTGCTAACCACTGTGCCACCGTGGAATGAGCTGCCAGAGGAAGTGGTGGAGCCTGGTACAAATGCAACATTTAAGAGGCATTTGGATGGGTATATGAATAGGAAGGGTTTGGAGGGTTATGGGCCAGGTGCCGGCAGGTGGGACTGGATTGGGTTGGGATATCTGGTCAGCATGGACGAGTTTGACCGAAGGGTCTGTTTCTGTGCTGTACATCTCTATGATTCTATGACTCTCTTCTTGAAGGGAAATGGGAATAATCCAGGAAACTATTGAATGGTGAGTCTCACCATGGTGGTTGGGAAGCTACTGGACAGAATTCTTAGGGATAGGATTTAGCACTTTTGGAAAAACATGGCCTAATAGGGACAGTCAGGTCGGAATGGGCAAGTTGGACCAAAGGGTCTGTTTCCGTGCTGTACATTTCTATGACTCTGACTCTAAGTACCTGTGATACAGGAAGACAGATAGAGGTTTTTTTTTGAAGAAGACAGACATAACTATCTGGAAGATTAGAGAGTGGACAGGTTATTTCAGAGAAAAACAAGCCATTCAGTGCGAAATTGCCTGTAGGAGCAGTCTGCAGGACAGTCAAGGCAGGAGAAAAGAAATCATGCTTGATTTAATGTTTTGCAGAGGGAGACATCTGGTAATTCTTGCAAATTGTCCTGACGAGTACAAGTTTTTGACAAAATACGTTTGTTTTCAGCAATCTCCAACTTTAATAATCCCTTCGTTGTTTTGGGAATCTCCAAGACCTTGCTCCTATCTGTCTCTGTAATCTCCTCCAGATCCTCAGGTCCCTCCTCCCACTGTGATATTCTAGATCTGGCTTTATCGGGTTCCTTTGTTATGTCACTGGTGGCTGTGCCTTTGGTTACCTAGACCCTAAGCTGTGCAATTCTTTGCCTAAACCTCTCGCCTTCTCCCTGGAACCGGGAGGGATGAGCGGTCACTGTTTCAAACTAAGTGGCTTTCTGTCTAAACTGGAAATTGATTCCTTGAAGGAGTCATGTGCCCTTTAAATAATCATCCTGAACAGGTAGTTGATGCAGAGTCCTTGAATATTTCTAGGCATGAGAAGGATCGATATTTCATTAACAAAGGGGTGAAAGGTTATCAGGTTGGCTGGGAATGTGGAGTAATTAGATCATCCAGCATTTTATAGAATGATGTGCTGGGAATGAGGGGCTGAATGGCCTACTCCAAACACACATTTGCTTCCTTTGAGAGGCTGCTTTAAGAAATTTTGAGCAATAATACCTAATGACTCAGTATCTTATTTGCTTCATTTGCTCCTGTGAATCTTTCTGTATTTCTTTTACCTCTTTGTACAGCTCTTTATAAATAATTTGTTTTTGATTTGTGTGTGCTGAGTGCGACTCCCTCAGGGGTGGGGAGTTGGCATGTACAGTGATCAAGAGGCCTGAATTAGCTTCCAGCCCATGGTCTGTACATTGACCGGGAGTGGATACTGTGATGTACTGACCAAACTGAAGGGCACAGCCTGATCTGCTGAGGCTGGAGCAGACACCTGTCAGTACAGTTGCAGGAGCAGTGTGCACCGTCTTACACTGTCCCCTGAGACTACAGGAGGACCACAGGATTAGCTGTAATGTTCTGGGTCATTCAGTCTATAAATACTCCGAACTGGGTTAATGTCCTAAAATAACGGAGAGAGGGATTTCATTTCAGCGCTTGCACTTTTGAATTCCGGAGTTTAATTTCAGGATAGATGGCATGGATTGACAGAGGGTGGCGGGGGGTGGAGACAGACAGACAGAAGCAGAGAGACAGACAGGGAAAGAGCAGGACAAAGGGAGAGAGACAGGCAGGCAGAAGCAAAGACTGACTGGTAGTTACTGACAAACACAAAGAGATAGAGAAAGAGAAGTGTGAAGAAGTAGCACATGGAGAATGAGAAACAAATTTAAACATTCGAAAACTCAGTTACAGGCAACAATAGAAAAGTGGACTGACACAGACAGTGAGAGAGCAGAAAATGGGGGAGGCAGGAGGACAGGGGGTGACAGGCCAGAGGGTGGGGGAGAGAGAAAGAGAGATTGGTGAGAGAGGGGGATACTGGGAGAGAGGAGGAGACTGGTCAGAGGGGTGGGGGGGCGAGACGGGGAAGGAGACGGATTATAGGGAGAGGGGGAGACAAGCCAAAGGGTCAGAGAGAGAGAGAGAGACAGCGATGATGGGGAGGGGGAGGAGGGATACAGGGTAGAGGGGGAGACAGGGGGAAACAGAGGGGGAGTGAGAGAGAGATGAGGGGGAGAAGGGGGAATGGGGAAGGTGAGAGACAGAGAGAGAGGGGGAGACTGAAGGAGGGTGGAAGAGGGTGAGAGAGGGGAAATGGGAGAGACAGGGATTGTGCAGTTGAGTAGGAGACAGGGAGAGGGAAATCCAAATCACAGGATGATAACATCACAAACACTTCTGACAAACCATAATAGATCAACTGACATTGTTCGAGCTGGAGGGGAGTGCATTAGTGAAGCCCAGGGGTCAGTATGAGCTGGAGACGCACCATACTAACTCCTGAACAAGTTGAATGGTGGAGGAATGAACAGGATTACCTTAATGTCCAGGTGAAGGATGTTGTTCTGATGGAGATAGCTGAGACCTTCCAGAATCTGACGGATATACAATCGCAGCTGGAGAGGGGAGATCTCAGTTAGTCACTGATGATACAAAGCAGTGACCCCGCCCTGCTCTGCCCTGCCCTGCCTGACCTCTCAGAGACTCACTGGACCAAATACACTGATGCCAGGCCACAGTCGGTTCAAATCTCACAGGGGGCACTTTGGGAATCTGAACTCCATTTGTTCCTGAGAATGAATTAAAGAGCAATAAAAGACCAAACGACTGCCTTAGGAAATAAATTTGGAATTGTCGATGACTGAACACCTCAAAATGTACTCTGACCACCATCTTCCAGTGGCAGTTAATGCCATTGATGTAGAGGATCCTGAGTTCAAGACCTACTTCTTAAATTGGAGTGTAAAATCCAGCTGCCATTCCTAATGCCATTCACAGGAAATGCTGCACCGTGGGAGATACTATCTCTGGGGTGAGAGGTTAATCTGAAATTTCATTAGGTCGATGCAAACCATCACATAAATACTATTTTAATGAAGAATAGGAGGGTTAGCCATTGTTTAAACTCAAAGAGAAACAAAAACAGATAACTAATCATTCTTACAGGGATATTTGTGGACCTTAATTTCCTAGCCTCTGACCTGCTCTTGTATACACTGTGTTTATGTGGTGAGTCCAGTTGAATTTCTGGTCAAAGGTAACCCCCAGGATGTTAAAATTGGGGATTCATGTTGGTAATATCACCGAATGTCATGGGGTGGTGATTAGATTGTCTCTTATTAGTGTTGGTCATAGCCTGGCATTTGTGTGGCACAAATGTTATTTGCCACTTGTCAGCCCAAGCCTGGATATTGCCCAGTTCTTGTTGCATTTGAACATGGACTGCTTCGGTATCTGAGGAATCTGAGTATTTGATGATTATGCAATCATCGGTGAACATCCCTATTTCTGACCTTATGATGGAGGGAAGGTCATTGACGAAGCAGCTGAAGATGGTTGGCCCTAGGACACTCCCCTGAGGAGCTTCTGCGAAGATGTCCTGGAGCTGAGATGACTGACTGCCAACAACCATGACCATCTCCCTGTGATCCAGGTATGACTCTAACCAGCAGAGAGTTTGTCCCCAATAACCGTTGATTCCAGTTTTGCCAGGGCTCCTTGATGCCACACTTGGCCGAATGCAGCCTTGATGTCAAGGGCTGTCCCTCTCCCCTCCCCTCTGGAATTCAGCTCTTTTGTCCATGTTTGACCCAAGGCTGTAATGAGGTCAGGAGCTGAGTGACCCTGGGGGAACCCAAACTGGGCGTCACTGAGCAGGTTATTGCTGAGCAGGTGCTGCTTGATAACACTGTTACTGACCCCTTCCATCACTTTACTGATGATCGAGAGTAGACTGATGGGGCGGGAATTGGCTGAGTTGGATTTGTCCTGCTTTTTATGTACAGGACATACCTGGGCAATTTTCCACATTGTCGGGTAGATGCCAGTGTTGTAAGTGGACTGGAACAGCTTGGCTCGGGGAGCAGCAAGTTCTGGAGCACACATCTTCCGTACTATTGCTGGAATGTTGTCAGGGTCCGTAGCCTTTACAGTATCCAGTGCCTCTAACTGTTTCTTGATATCACATGGAGTGAATCGAATTGGCTGAAGACTGGTATCTGTGATGCTGGGGACTGCTGGAGGAGGTTGAGATGGATCATCCACTCTGATTTTGCAGAAACTGAAGATTACTGCAAAAGCTTCCACTTTATCTTTTGCCCTGATGTGCTGGGCTCTTCTATCATTGAGGATGGGGATTTTAGTAAAGCCTCTTCTTCCAGTGAGTTGTTTAATTGTTCACCACCATTCACAACTGGATGTGGCAGGACTGCAGAGCTTAGATCTGATCCATTGGTTGTGGGATCGCTTAGTTCTGTCTATCATTGGCTGCTTATGCTGTTTGGCAGTGCTTCATCTGGTGCTGCTCCTGGCATGCCCTACTGCATGAACCAGGGTTGAACCAGGGTTGATCCTCTGGCTTGATGGTAATGGTTGAGTGGGGGATATGCTGGGCCATGAGATTACAGATTGTGCTGGAGTACAGTTGTGCTGCTGTTGATGGCCCACAGTGCCTCATGGATGCCCAGTCTTGAGTTACTAGATCTGTTTGAAGTCTGTCCTTTTTAGCACGATGATAGTGCCACACAACCCGATGGAGGGTATTCTCAAAGTGAAGGTGGGACTTTGTCTCCACAAGGGCTGTGCGGTGGTCACTCTAACCGATACTGTCATGGACAGATGCATCTGCAGCTGGCAGCTTGGTAAGGGTGAGGTCAAGTCTGTTTTTCCCCCTTGTTGGTTCCCTCACCACCTGCCGCAGATTCAGTCTAGCAGCGATGTCTTTTAGGACCCAACCAGCTCGATCATTAATGCTGCTGCCCAGCCACTGTTGGTGGTGGTCATTGAAATCCCCCACCCAGAGTACACTCTGTGCCCTTGCCACTCTCAGTGCTTCCTCTAAGTATTGTCCAACATAGAGGAGTACCTCAGCTGAGGGAGGACAGTACATGGTAATCAGCAGGAGGTTTCCTTGCCAATGTTTAACCTGAAGCCACGAGACTTCATGGGGTCCAGAGTCAATGCTGAGGACTCCTGGAACAATGCCCTCCTGACTGTACCCCACTGTGCTGCCACCTCTGCTGGGTCTGTCCTGCCGGTGGGGTTGGGAAAATGGTGGTGGTATTTGGTACAATTCAGTGTGTGACACATTGTGAGACAGCTCTCCCAAATTTGGGAACCCACCCCCACTGCTATTGCTAAGTCTGACTTTGCAGGGTCAACAGTGCAGTGTCTGGCTGACTTTCATTCCTTTATTAAGACTGTCTATTGAGACGGAGTGGTTTGCTCGGACATTTCAGACAGTAGGCAAGAGTCTGTAATCACATATAGGCCAGGAGACTGGTAATGGTTACATGGTCACTATTACTAAGCCTAGTGTTAAGTTAAGTTGGCCATGGCGAGATTTGAACCAGTGTTCCAGAACAGGCTCTGTGGATTATGAATTCAGAGATATTGATGCCATGCTAGACTGTTGAATCCCTACAGCACAACACAGCACTGTATCAAAGTACTTCACTGAATGTTAACTGCTTTCAGACAACCTGAGGTTGTGAAAGGCGCTATTATCAATGCAAGTCTGACTAATCAGTAAACCCTTCATAAAAGCAAACATTATTCCACATCGGACACAAGGTGAAAGACTCGGGATGAGCACAGTTTAGGATGGACTCTGACCTCTGGCTACTGTGCTCTTTGACAGACTGAGGCGCGTGGGGACTGAGCCTCAGACTCACCTCGGTTTCCAAGACGTTGGGTTTCTTCACCAAGCGATCAAACAGCTCCTCCTGAGCACAGCTATAGTCCTAGTCAAGGCAGAGACAGAGAGAGAGAGAGACCCACCATCCCTCAGAACGGACAAGATCAGAAACCCGCTGCTATTCCGGCAGGAACACATTCACTCACCACACACACATACACACACACACTCTCCACACAATAACACACACACACACACATTCTGTCACTCACACACACATTCATATTCTCACACACACACACACTCACCTACACACCACACACAGTCTACAATTCTACATCAGACTGTCAGGTAATGCCATTAGGATGCAGAGACTCCGCTTTTACTGCAGTCTTCAGGCCTTTAACAGTATCAAATAAAACTCACTCTACACTGTCCCCCATCAAACACTTCCAGGAAAGGGACTGCACGGGGTTAGATAGAGGGTAAAGCTCCCTGTCACTGACGATATGGAACATGGCTGGTATTGGTTGAATTGCTGATTTGATACCTCTCCCTCTGACCTGCCTGATGTCTTTTCTAGTTTCCACTTATCCTCACTTTTCAACATAAGAACAGGAGTAGGCAATTCAGCCCATCGATGCTGCTCCACCATTTTATAGGATCTGTAGCCTTGCTGTATATTCCTGCCTCGGGTCAATATCCCTTGCTACCCTTACTTAATAAGAAAAAGCCTATCTCAGATTTAAATTTAACAACCAAATTAGCATTGACCACTATTTGAGGAAGGGAGCTCCACATCTCTATCACTTGTACCATCACCATCACTTTCTCCCCCAGCAACCCCATCCCACCAAATAACCTGATGAAGGAGCAATGCTCCAAAAGCCTGTGATTTCAAATAAACCTGTTGGACTGTAACATAGTGTCGTGTGACTTGTGACCCAGAATATCTGGGTTCAAGCCTCGTTCTGAACCAGGAAGGCACATTCACAGCACAGTCAGAGAGATTCAGTCTGTAAATCCTTCCAGTGCACAATAACGAAGGACAGTAAGGGCAGGAAAGATCTTGGTCAGTCACATGACAGGGAAAATGCTGGAATACTAAAGAGGGATTGGGAAAACTGGACCTGTATTCCTTAAATTTTCAAAGAATCCCCTTGACACACAGAAACTACTGAAAGGGACAGACAGGGGGGGTATTTCCCCTGGTTGGGGAGTCTCGAACTTGGGTCACAATTTAAAAATAAGGAGGTGTTACTTTGGACTGAGGTGAGAATTTTCTTTTACTCCAATTTGGAATTCTCCACCACAGAGTGCTGTGCCTGTTGTCTTTGAGCGTGTTTAAAGTAGAAACTGATGGATTTGTGATTCCCCGTGAGGTACAGGGATAGGGGGCGCATAAAAGACATTGAAGTATTCGCTCAGCCACGATTGTACTGAATAATGGGAGGCATTGGCCTGGTGGGATTATCGTTGGACTGTTAATCCAGAGACCCAAATAATGTTCCGGGGATCCAGGTTCAAATCCCACCACAGCAGATGGTGGAATTTGATTCAATAAAAGAAAATTGGGATTAAAGGAGTCTAATGATGACCATTAATCCATTGTCGAATGTCAGAAAACGTGATCTGGCTTGCTAATGTCCTTTAGGTAAGGGAATCTTCCATCCTTATCTGGTCTGGCCTACATGTGACTCCAGACCCACAGCAATGTGATTGACTCTTAACTGCCCTCTTGGCAATTCGGGATGGGTAATAAATGCTGGCTGGTCAGTGATGTCCACATCCTGTGAATAAAGTTTAAGAAATGGAGCAGGCTTGATGGGCTGAATGGCTTCCTAATGTTCCTGTCTTTAATATCCACAGCTTCAGACGGCAATGATATGAGTGTAAATAGACAGGGAAATTAAATTCAAACCATAATCAGATCAGATGTGACCAAGTAGGGACAGGCTTGAATGGTGTGGAAAAGTAAGTGTTGCCCCCAGAGGCATGTACTCGGGGTTGGGGGGCGGGGGGGTTAGTTCAGTCGGTTGGATGGAGTTCAATGAGGTTCAGGGCAACCTCCCTGCCCAAGTTCCTGGTGGTGCTCACGGCATTGTGGGTCAGACTCTGTTGCTGGCTGAAGCAGAGTGCCCTACACCCACTGGACCCTTGACTAGGCCCCAACACATTTTGTAAAGGGGTTCCCCGGAGCCAGTCTCTGAGTGGGCGCTGTGTGAAACGGGGGTTTGGTGGGGGAGCGGGGGGGAGTGAAAGAAATTCTGTCCTGAGAGCAGTACGGATGGTGAAAGGATACAGCTCCAGGACAATTACAATGCTGCTCTTTTTCTCAAAAGCATCATGGAAGAAGACAATCCTCTCGTGATCGAGCTGGGACAGAATCTCCAGCTCCCTCACGGCCTCGTCCCGCGGAGCAGCACGGAAGGAGATGAACTTGGCGGCGTAGTCTAACTTGCTGCTCCTCTCCATCACTCGCTTGATGCACGAAAAGGCACCCCTTCAGAGAAGGGAAACAGAGAAATGCTGATTAACAACTAACTGGCACACAGTAGCATCAGTGCCTCACAACCCCCTGTCTGCAGGGAGAGGAAGTGAGAGGTTCAGACTATCACGGTTTGGCTGAACCGACTGCTGCAGGGAAGAGAAGACCGAGGTCTTGAAGCTGATCGAAGAATCTGACAGGGCAGGATATAAAAAGGATGTTTCCACGTGAAAAATCGGGATTAGTGCACCTCCTGTGGCTGTTATTGTCGGTGCTGACTCAAGGGCTAAAGGGCGAGTGAGACTAGAGATAGGAGGAGCATTTGGAGGATTCTGGGTCTGTAATCGATGGAAAATGTGAAGTGGGGGGGATCTGTTCAGAGGGATGTGGGCCAAACACAGGCAAATAGGACTATTCAGTTTGGGAAAGCTGGCCAACATGGAACGAGTTGGGCTGAAGGGTCTGTTTTTGTGCCTGCATGACACTATCAGTCTATAATACTGAGAGGCTTGGATAGAGTGAACGTGGAGAAAATGTTTCCATTAGAAGGAGGGACTAGGACCCAAAGGCACAGCCTCAGAGTGAAGGAATGACCTTTTTGAATTGAGATGAGGAGGACTTTCTCCAGCCAGAGGGTGAGGAATCTGTAGAACTCACTGCTGCTGAAGGCTGAGGAGGCCAAGTCACTGAGTGTATTTGAGACAGAGATAGATATGTTCTTGATTAGTAAAGGGGAGAAAGTTTTGGGGAGAAGGCAGGAGAATGGAGTTGAGAAACATCTCAGCCATGATTGAATGACAGTTCAGACTGAATGGCCTAATTCTGCTCCTTTATCTTACAGACTTATAGGAGTCAAAAGTGTCAGTAATAAATCTGATTGAGAATGCAGGAGAAATGGCCTTAATATGGATAATGTGGGAGTGGCTCCCTCAGGGGGCATTTGGGGCAGCTGGATAAAGGGAAGGGAAGAAGGAATAGGAGGATATGGTAGTGGGGTGAGATGGAGCAAGGCTGAGGGCTGACCTGAAAGGGGTGTTAGGTGATTATGATGGGCAAGGACAGAATTAATAGAAAACAGCTGTTCCCCTTAGTCTAAGGAGGAGAAAGTGAGGTCTACAGATGCTGGAGATCAGAGCTGAAAATGTGTTGCTGGAAAGGAACAGCAGGTCAGGCAGCATCCAGGGAAAAGGAGAATCGACGTTTCGGGCATAAGCCTGAAGAAGGGCTTATGCCCGAAATGTCGATTCTCCTGTTCCCTGGATGCTGCCTGACCTGATGCGCCTTTCCAGCAGCACATTTTCAGCACCCCTTAGTCTAAGGGTCAGTAACAATAGGGCATCACTTTAAAGTGAAAGGCTGGAGGTTTAGAAGGGATTTGAGGAAGCCTTTTTCACCCAGAGAGTAGTGGGAGTCTGGAATGCACTGCCTAGGAGAGTAGTTGAGGCGGGAATTTTCAGAACCTTTAAAAAGTACTTGGATGAACTTTTGAGGTGTCATAACATTCAAGCCTATGGGCCTAATGTGAGAAAGTGGGACTGGTTTAGGTCATGGTATATTTATGGCAGTAAAGACTTGATGGGCCGAATGGCCTTTTCTGTATTATTCTATGATGTGAAGCATAAGCACCCACTTCATGGAATCATAGAATTGTTATGGCATAGCAGGAGACCATTCAGCCCATTACCTAGCCCTGAAGTCCTGCCTTTTTGCCATTTCCCCGTACACCATTATTATCCAAACCATCAGCCACAGAGTAACTGAACTGACTGCATGCTGTGTAGCAAGTCTGGGTGAAAGCAGCAGGTCAAACAAAGCTTATAGAGATATAACATTGGAGGGACATAGAGGTATAAGTGACCTTATAGGGTGTATAAAATCATGAGGAGCATAGATAAGGTAGATAGCCAACAACATTTCCCCAAGACGGGAGTGTAAAACTAGAGGGCATAGGGTTAAAGTGAGAGGGGAGGGTTATCAAAGGGTTCAGAGGGTCAATTGTTTTCACACAGAGGGTGGTGAGTGTCTGGAATGGGCCACCATAGGTAGTTGTGGAAGCGAGTACAATTTTGTCATTTCCGAAACATTTGGACAAGTATCTCAATGGGATAGGTATGGAGGAATATGGACCAAACGCAGGCAAATGGGGCTAGATTAATTGTGAAAATGGGACAGCATGGGCAAGTTGGGCTGAAAGGCCTGTTTTCCTGCTGTAAACCTCCAAGACTAACAGTATGTGATGGATGGCAGTTATAGAAAGGGGGGGAAAGTCTCAGATACAGTCACATAGATGGATTAACTTCAGGTAGGGTAAGAGAGGTAGGCAGTGAGAGCAGGAGTCTTTTGTGGATATACCCATTTCAAACAGGTATGCTGTTTTGGAAAATGTAGGGGGTGATGGATTCTCAGGGGAATGTAGCACAAACAGCCAAGTTTCTGGTATTGAGACTTGCTCAAATGCAACGTCAGCTTCCAAGAGATCAATTGTGTTAGGGGATTCTGTAGTCAGAGGTACAGACAGACGTTTCTGTGGCCAGCAGAGAAAAAGCAGAATGGTGTGTTGTTTCCCTGGTGCCAGGAGAAAGTGAGGACTGCAGATGCTGGAGACCAGAGTTGAAAAATGTGGTGCTGGAAAAACACAGCAGGCCAGGCAGCATCCGAGGAGCAGGAGAATCGACGTTCCTGAAGAAGGCTCATGCCCGAAACGTCGATTCTCCTGCTCCTTGGATGCTGCCTGGCCTGCTGTGTTTTTCTAGCACCACATTTTTCATCCCTGGTGCCAGGATCAAGGATGTCTCAGAGAGGGTGCAGAATGTTCTCACGGGGGAGAGGGGCCAGCAGGAGGTCATTGTCCACATTGGAACCAACGATATTGAAAGGGAAAAGGTTGAGACTCTGAAGGGAGATTACAGAGAGTTAGGTAGAAATTTAAAAAGGAGGCCCTCAAGTGTAGTAATATCTGGATTACTCCCGGTGCTACAAGCTAGTGAGGGCAGGAACAGGAGGATAGAGCAGATGAATGCATGGCTCAGGAGCTGGTGTATAGGACAAGGATTCTCATTTTTGGATTATTGGAATCTGTTTTGGGGTAGAAGTGACCTGTACAAGAAGGACGGATTGCACCTAAATTGGAAGGGGACTAATATACTGGCAGAGAAATTTGCTAGAACTGCTTGGGAGGATTTAATCTAGTAAGGTGGGGTGGGACCCAGGGAGACAGTGAGGAAAGAGATCATTCTGAGACGGGTACAGCTGAGAACAGAAGTGAGTCAAACAGTCACGGCAAGCAGGGACAAGGTAGGACTAATAAATTAAGCTGCATTTATTTCAACGCAAGGGGCCTAACAGGGAAGGCAGATGAACTCAGGGCATGGTTGAAACATGGGACTGGGATATCATAGCAATTACGGAAACATGGCTCAGGGATGGACAGGACTGGCAGCTGAATGTTCCAGAATACAAATGCTACAGGAAGGATAGAAAGGGATGGAAGAGAGGAGGGGGAGTGACATTTTTGATAAGGGATAACATTACAGCTGTGCTAAGGGAGGATATTCCCGGAAATACATCCAGGGAAGTTATTTGGGTGGAACTGAGAAATAAGAAAGGGATGATCACATTATTGGGATTGTATTATACACCCCCTAATAGTCAGAGGGAAATTGAGAAACAAACTTGTAAGGAAATCTCAGCTATCTGTAAGAATAATAGGGTAGTTATGGTAGGGGATTTTAACTTTCCAAACATCGACTGAGACTGCCCTAGTGTTAAAGGTTTAGATGGAGAGGAATTTCTTAAGTGTGTACAAGACAATTTTCTGATTCAGAATGTGGATGTACCTACGAGAGAAGGTGCAAAACTTGACCTACTCTTGGGAAATAAAGCAGGGCAGGTGACTGAGGTGTTAGTGGGGGAGCACTTTGGGGCCAGCGACCCATAATTCTATTCATTTTAAAGTAGTGATGGAAAAGGATAGAGCAGATCTAAAAGTTGAAGTTCTAAATTGGAGAAAGACCAATTTTGACGGTATTAGGCAAAATGTTTCAAAAGTTGATTGGAGGCAGATGTTCGCAGGTAAAGGGACGGCTGGAAAATGGGAAACCTTCAGAAATGAGATAAAAAGAATCCAGAGAAAGTATATTCCTGTCAGGGTGAAAGGGAAGGCTGGTAGGTATAGGGAATGCTGGGTGACAAAAGAAATTGAGGGTTTGGTTAAGAAAAAGAAGGAAGCATATGTCAGGTTCAGACAGGATAGAATGAGTGAATCCTAAGAAGAGTACAAAGAAAGTAGGAGTATACTTAAGAGGGAAATCAGGAGGGCAAAACGGGGATATGAAATAGCTTTGGCAAATAGAATTAAGGAGAATCCAAAGGGTTTTTACAAATATATTAAGGACAAAAGGATAACTAGGGAGAGAATAGGGCCCTCAAAGATCAGCAAGGCGGCCTTTGTGTGGAGCCACAGAAAATGGGGGAGATACTAAATGAATATTTTGCATCAGTATTTACTGTGGAAAAGGATATGGAAGATATAGACTGTAGGGAAATAGAATGTGATATCTTGCAAAATGTCCAGATTACAGAGAAGGAAGTACTGGATGTCTTGAAACGGTTAAAGGTGGATAAATCCCCAGGACCTGATCAGGTGTACCCAAGAACTCTGTCGGAAGCTAGAGAAGTGATTGCTGGGACTCTTGCTGAGATATTTGTATCATTGATGGTCACAGGTGAGGTGCCGGAAGACTGGAGGTTGGCAAACATGTTGCCACTGTTTAAGAAGGGCGGTAAAGACAAGCCAGGGAACCTCGGTGGTGGGCAAGTTGTTGGAGGGAATTCTGATGGACAGGATGTACATGTATGTGGAAAGGCAAGGACTGATTAGGGATAGTCAACATGGCTTTGTTCATGGGAAATCATGTCTCACAAACTTGATTGAGTTTTTTGAAGAAGTAACAAAGAAGATTGATGAGGGCAGACCGGTAGATGTGATCTATATGGACTTCAGTAAGGTGTTCGACAACGTTCCCCATGGGAGACTGAGAAGCAAGGTTAGATCTCATGGAACACAGGGAGAACTAGCCATTTGGATACAGAACTGGCTCAAAGGTAGAAGACAGAGGGTGGTTGTGGAGGGTTGTTTTTCAGACTGGAGGCCTGTGACCAGTGGAGTGCCACATGGATCGGTGCTGGGCCCTCTACTTTTTGTCATTTACATAAATGATTTGGATGCGAACATAAGAGGTACAGTTAGCAAGTTTACAAATGACACCAAAATTGGAGGTGTAGTGGACAGAGTTACCTCAGATTACAACAGGATCTGGACCAGATGGGCCAATGGGCTGAGAAGTGGCAGATGCTTTCCTTTATTGGTCAGAGTATTGAGTACAGGAGTTGGGAGGTCATGTTGCGGAGAGTGG
The DNA here is from genome assembly GCF_037043375.1 of Chiloscyllium plagiosum. Taxonomy (NCBI): domain Eukaryota; kingdom Metazoa; phylum Chordata; class Chondrichthyes; order Orectolobiformes; family Hemiscylliidae; genus Chiloscyllium; species Chiloscyllium plagiosum. Next base: position 114,341,141 of record NW_028270145.1, on the reverse strand, counting down.
TGCGAGTATGGAATGAGCTGCCAGAGGAAGTGGTGGAGGCTGGTACAATTACATCATTTAAGGTATCTGGATGGGTATATGAATAGTACAGGACACTGGTTAGGCCACTGTTGGAATATTGCGTGTAATTTTGATCTCCTTCCTATCGGAAAGATGTTGTGTAACTTAAAAGGGTTCAGAAAATATTTACAAGGATGTTGCCAGGGTTGGAGGATCTGAGCTATAGGGAGAGGCTGAACAGGCTGGGGCTGTTTTCTCTGGAGCGTCGGAGGCTGAGGGGTGACCTTATCGAGGTTTGCAAAATTAATGAGGGGCATGGAAAGGATAAATAGGCAAAGTATTTTCCCTGGGGTCGGGGAGTCCAGAACTAGAGGGCATAGGTTTAAGGTGAGAGGGAAAAGATATAAAAGAGACCTAAGGGGCAACTTTTTCACGCAGAGGGTGGTACGTGTATGGAATGAGCTGCCAGAGGATGTGGTGAAGGCTGGTACAATTGCAACATTTAAGAGGCATATGAATAGGAAGGGTTTGGAGGGATATGGGCCGGGTGCTGGCAGGTGGGAGTAGATTGGGTTGGGATATCTGGTCGGCACGGACGGGTTGGACCGAAAGGTCTGTTTCCATGCTATCCATCTCTATGACTCTTCAATAATCCATACAGACAAACAGACTTTTGCAAGGCCTTCGACAAGGTTCCACACAGTAGACTGGTTGGATCATGCGGGATCCAAGGAGAGCTAGTCAACTGGATACAAAATTGGCTGTGTCGGAGCAAGAGGGTGGTGGTGGAGAGTTGTTTTTCGGGCTGGAGGCCTGTGACCAGCGATATTCCGCAGTGATTGGGGCTGGGCCTCCTGTTGTTTATCATTCACATAAATGATTTGAATGAAAGTATAGGAGATATGGTTCATAAGTTTGTAGATGACACCAAAATCGGACGTATAGTGAACAGTGAAGAAGATTATCTCAAAGTACAACAGGATCTTGATCAGGCGGGCCAATGGGCCAAGCAGTGGCAGATGAAGTTTAATTGAGATAAATGTGAGGTAAGACAGACCAGGGCAGGACTTAGACAGTTAATGATGGGACCCTGGCAGTGTTGTTGTACAGAGAGACCTAGGGGTGCAGATACATAGTTCCTTGAATGTGGCATCACAGGTAGACAGGGTGGTGAAGATAATGTTTCGCATGCTTGACTTTATCAGTCAGAGAATTGAATACATGAGTTGGAACGTCACATTGTGGCTGTGCAGAACCTTGGGGAAGCTACAGTTGGAGTACTGTATACAAATCTGGTCACCCTGCTATAGGAAGGATACTGGAAAGGGTGTAGGAAAGATAACAAAGATGTTATTGAGACTGGAGGGTTTGAGTGATTGGGAGAGGCCGAATAGGCTGGGATTCTTTTTCCTGGAGCGTCAGAGGCTGACGGATGACCGTATAGAGGTTCATAAAATCATGAGGGACCATAGATAGGGTGACCAGCCAAGGTTTTTTCCTTGGGGTGGGGAGTCCAGAACTAGAGGCATAGGTTTAGAGCGAGTAGGAAAGTTTCAAAGGGACCTAAGGGGCAACTTTTTCACGCAGAGAGTGGTGCGAGTATGGAATGAGCTGCCAGAGGAAGTGGTGGAGGCTGGTACAATTACATCATTTAAAAGGTATCTGGATGGGTATATGAATAGGAAGGATTTAGAGAGGTATGGGCCAAGTGCTGGCAAATAGGACGAGATTAGGTTAAGATATGTGGTCAGCATGGACGAGTTGGACCGAAGGGTCTGTTTCTGTGTTCTATGACTCTATGACTCAATACCCATAGTCTATGAAAATAATAAATAAACCTTCACGGATCATTCAGTCTTTGATTGAGAAATTTCACAAGTGTTCTGATTAGCTGGAGCAGTAGAACTGATTTTAAAATTGAAAACACCCCACCCCCACCCCTTCACCCCACCACCCACAGCCCTTAGTGTTATGTCCCTGCCGCTCTGTGTCACTCACCTCCCGATCTCCTGATGCACATCATAATAATCAGATAACAGCCTCATTTTCCGCAAGATCGTATCCTCATCATCCATAGGTTCATCATTTCCAATTTTCTCTGGAAAAGAATAAAGCATCAGGAAAACACAATTTACAGAGAGATACTGATAGGTTAAATAAGTGGGTGAAGAGGTGGAATATGGACTACATTGTGGGAAAATGTAAGGTTATTCATTTTGGAAGGGAGGACAAAAAACAGTATTATTTAACTGGAGAGAAACTGCAGAAAGCTGCAACACAAAGGGACTTAGGGGAGACTTGGACACAAAACACAGAAAGCTAGGATACAGGGATAGCAGGTAATCAGGAAGGCTCATGGAATGTTGGCCCTTATTTCAGGGGAGTTGGAGTATAAGAGTAGGGAAGTCTTACTGCAAACTGTACAAGGTGCTCGGGAGACCACATCAGGAGCACTGTGAGCAGGATTGGTCCCTTACTTAAGATTAGATTAGATTAGATTAGATTCCCTACAGTATGGAAACAGGCCCGTCAGCCCAACATGTCCACACCGACCCTCCGAAGTGTAGCCCATCCAGACCCATCCCCCTGACTAATGCACCTAACCCTATGGGCCAATTCACCTGACCTGTACATCTTTGGATTGCGGGAGGAAACCGGAGCAAACCCACGCAGACACAGGGAGAATGTCCAAACTCCACACAGACAGTCTCCCAAGGCTGGAATCAAAACCGGACTGTGCCACTGTAAGGCAGCAGTGCTAACCACTGAGCCACCGTGCTGCCCTAAGGAAAGATTTCATTTCATTGGAGGCAGTTCAGAGAAGATTCACTCGGATGATCCCTGCTATGGAGAGATTATTGTATGTGCTAAGGTTAAACAAGTTAGGACTGTACTCACTGGGAGTTTAAAAGATTGAGAGGTGATCTCATTGAAACATACCAGATTCTTAAGGGGCTTGACAGGGTCAATGCTGAGAGGGTGTTTCCCCTCATGGGAGAGTCCAGGACCAGAGGGCACAGCCTCAGAGTAAAGGAGCACCAATTTAAGACTGAGATGAGGAGGAATTTCTTCTCTCAGAGGTTTGGGAGTCTTTGGAACTCCTTACCACAGAGAGCTGTGGGGGCAGAATCCTTCTGTATATTGAAGGCTGAGATGGAGAGATCCTTGATCAGTCGGGGAATCAAGGGTTACTGGGAAAGGGCAGGAAAGTGGACATGAGGAATGTCAGATCAGCCATGATCCTATTGAATGGAGGAACAGATGCTGAATGGCCTACTCCTGTTCCTATTCCTTATAGTCCCAAGACATGGTTTCTGTGGTGACTATCGTAGATTCTTGGTTGTTAAATTTAAATTTCACCAGTTGCCATGGTGGGATTTGGAACCCATGTTCCAATTGGGCAGGGAGGGGGGGATGCCTGGATTGTTTATCCAGTGACATTGCTCCCACTGAGTGATCACTGTGCTTGTTCCCTGACGGTCATTGGCTGGTCTCTCATTGTAGAGAGGGAGAGAGAGACATAACAGTTGGAGGTGGGGGTGAGGGGTTAAACCTGAGGGTTACTACACCTCCAGGCACGGAGTGAGATTGAGGAACGAAGGTCTTTGCATTGACTTCAGGCAGGGCGAGAATTGAATCAGTGATGTTGGCACTCTGCATTGCAAGCCAGACATCCGGCCAACTGAGCTTGCCAGTCCCCCAGCTTAGAGGTCGTGCTAGTGGACGGGGTGTTGCTGGCCTGTCTGATGGAGTGTGCTAACCTCTCACTTTCTGCCCATCCTGGCTTTGGAATACAATCCATATATCCTTGTCCACGTTCCCCAGTCCTCGACACTCTCCCCTCCCCCATCCCACCCCCATTCCCGTCGCAGGGCCAAATCATTCCAGAGAAACCATTAGAAGGAGCAGGAATGATAATTCCTCGGATGAGCTCAGCACAGTCTCCTGAGACCCATTGCTCCTCATCGTGTTCGAGACAGAAGCTTGACTCAGGTCTGAGCTGATTAGTTCACAAAAATCACAGCCTGCCAGCCAACTATTCATTACCCTGACAACAGCAATGGCTGGCTTCAAACCAGGTTAGCAACGATCGAGGGCACAGTGATGTTGCCAGAAAATATCACAACAGCTATTAACACAACAAGGTCAGTGAGCTAGTGGCTCTTACTGCAGCTCTGAGTGTTTCATAAAGGGACTGAACAGTTCTAGTCAGAAACAGGAGGCTAGAGATCTCCTAGAGTTCTTCCACTTATAGCCTTCGATAGGTTAGACGTGGATTTGTCATAGAGGCCTACAGCACAGAAAAAGGTCCTTTGACCTATTCAGTCTGTGCCAGTCAAAAACAGCCATCTAACTATTCTATTCCCATTTCCCAGCACTTGGCCCATTGCCCTCATTCCTGATGAAGGGCTTATGCCCAAAACATCGATTCTCCTGTTCTTGACCGGCTGTGCTTTTCCAGCACTACACTCTTCAACTTTGATCTCCAGCATCTGCAGTCCTCACCTTCCCTGTTGCCTTGTATGCCTTGCCATTGCAAGGTCACATCTAGATCCTTCTCCTGCTGCACTCTCAGCTGCCTGGCGTCAGTGTCCTCTGCCACAGTGAGGCAAGAAGAGAATGGGAGATCTACCCAGCCTTGCCCACGTCACTGAACACAGGGAACAGGAGCCAGAGAGACCATGTGGCCTGTTCTACCATCTATTGCTTGAAATACCTTTAAGCACAGTCTTAAATGGGGAGGCAGTGGCCTGGTGGTATTATTACTGGACTGTTAATCCAGAATCCAGGTTGGAATCCCGTCACAGCAGATGGTGGAATTTGACCTCAATAAAAATCTGGAATTAGGAGTCTAATGGTGACCGTGAATCCATTGTTGATTGTTGGGAAAACCCTGTCGATTGTCCAGTGTGTGCAGGAGGGCTTCCTGACACAGTATGTAGACAGGCCAACAAGGGGCGAAGCCACATTAGATTTGGTACTGGGTGATGAGCCCGGCCAGGTGTTAGACTTGGAAGTAGGTGAGCACTTTGGGTGATAGCGATCACAATTTTGTTATGTTTACTTTAGTGACAGAAAGGGATAGGTGTATACCACTGGGCAGGAGTTACAGCTGGGGGAAAGACAATTACGATGCAATTAGGCAAGATTTAGGAAGCATAGGATGGGGAAGGAAACTGCAGGGGATGGACACATTAGAAATGTGGAGCTTATTCAAGGAAAAGCTCCTGTGTGTCCTAGATAAGTATGTACCTGTCAGGCAGGGAGGAAGCTGTAGAGCGCGGGAGCCGTGGTTTACGAAGGAAGTGGAATCTCTGGTCAAGAGGAAGAAGAAGGCTTATATTAGGATGAGATGTTAAGGCTCAGTTAGGGCGCTTGAGGGTTAGAAGGTAGCCAGGAAAGACCTAAAGAGAGAGCTCGGAAGAGCCAGGAGGAGACATAAGAAGTTGTTGGTGGATAGGATCAGGGTGAACCCTAAGGCTTTCTATAGGTATTAAAGGAGTAAAAGAATGACGAGAGTAAGATTAGGGCCAATTAAAGATAGCAGTGGGAGGTTGTGTGTGGAGTCAGAGGAGATAGGGGAAGCACTAAATGAATATTTTTCGACAGTATTCACTCTAGAAAATGACAATGTTGTCGGGGAGAATACTGAGATACAGGCGTGATTGAGGTGGGATTGAGGTTCACAAGGAAGAGGTATTAGAAATCCTGCAGAGTGTGAAAATAGATTAGTCCCCTGGGCCGGATGGGATTTATCCTAGCTCCTCTGGGAAGCCAGGGAGGAGATTGCTGAGCCTTTGGCATTGAACTTTAAATCGTCATTGTCTATAGGAATAGTGCCAGAAGACTGGAGGTTAGCAAATGTGGTTCCCCTGTTCAAGAAGGGGAGTAGAGACAACCCTGGTAATTGTAGACCAGTGAGCCTTACTTCACTTGTTGGTAAAGTGTTGGAAAAGGTTATAAGAGATAGGATTTATAATCATCTAGAAAAGAATAATTTGATTAGGGATAGTCAGCACGGTTTTGTGAAGGGTAGGTCGTGCCTCACAAACCTTATTGAGTTCTTTGAGAAGGTGACCAAACAGGTAGATGAGAGTAAACCGGTTGATGTGGTGTATATGGATTTCAGCAAGGCGTTCGATAAGGTTCCCCACAGTAGGCTATTGTTCAAAATGTGGAGAAATGGGATTGTGGGAGATATAGCAGTTTGGATCAGTAATTGGCTTGCTGAAAGAAGACAGAGGGTGGTCGTTAATGTGGAATGTTCATCCTGGAGTCCAGTTACTAGTGGTGTAATGCAAGCGTCAGTGTTGGGTGCACTGCTGTTCATCATTTTTATAAATGACCTGGATGAGGGCGTAGAAGGGTGGGTTAGTAAATTTGCAGACGACACTAAGGTCGTTGGAGTTGTGGATAGTGATGAAGGATATTGTAGGTTACAGAGAGACATAGATAAGCTGCAGAGCTGGGCTGAGAGGTGGCAAATAGAGTTTAATGCGGACAAGTGTGAGGTGATTCACTTTGGTCGGAGTAACCGGAATGCAAAGTACTGGGCTAATGGTAAGATTCTTGGTAATGTAGATGAGCAGAGAGATCTCGGTTCCAGGTACACAGATCCTTGAAAGTTGTCACCAAGGTTGACAGGGTTGTTAAGAAGGCATACAGTGTTTTAGCTTTTATTAACAGAGGGATTGAGTTCCGGAACCATGAGGTTATGCTACAGCTGTACAAAACTCTGGTGCGGCCACACTTGGAGTATTATGTACAGTTCTGGTCACCGCATTATAAGAAGGATGTGGAAGCTTTGGAAAGGGTGCAGAGGAGATTTACTAGGATGTTGCCTGGTATGGAGTGAAGGTCTTACGAGGAAAGGCTGAGGGACTTGAGGCTGTTTTCGCTGGAGAGAGGAAGGTTGAGAGGTGACTTAATAGAGACATATAAGATAATCAGAGGGTTAGATAGGGTGGACTGGGAGAGCCTTTTTCCAAGTACGGTGACGGCGAGCACGAGGGGGCATAGCTTTAAATTGAAGGGTGATAGATATAGGACAGATATCAGAGGTAGTTTCTTTACTCAGAGAGTAGTAAGGGTATGGAATGCTTTGCCTGCAACGGTAGTAGATTCGCCAAGTTTAAGTGCATTTAAGTCGTCATTGGACAAGCATATGGATGTACATGGAATAGTGTAGGTGGGATGGGCTTCAGATTGGTATGACAGGTCGGTGCAACATCGAGGGCCGAAGGGCCTGTACTGCGCTGTAATGTAATGTTCTGTGTTCTTTGAGTTCATTAATGGCCTTCTGGGAGAGAAACTGTCTGGTCTACATGTGACTCCAGACCCACAATGTTATTGACTCCTAACTGCCCTCTGAAATGACCCAGTAAGCCATTTAGTTCAAAGGCCATTAGGCTTGGGCAACAAATGCTGGACTTACCAGAGACGCCGACATCACCTGAAATACAACACACTGAGTCTGGTAGATTGCTCCCACCCGGTGTCACCACACAGTACTATCATTGTTCTACACTCTTTAAACTTAATAGCATGCTTTCAAAAATTACTAATAACTCTGTTTTATCTAAACTCACAGGTTTGAAGCTCCTCCCATCCTCAAAACCAACTTACTGGATGAAGGCAGCAAACTATGTGGTGCCCACGACCCATCCGACCACCCTGCACCAGGCCCGCTGTCAAGGAAAGGCCGCCAGCATTCGCAAAGATCCATCCCACCCTGGCAATGTTTTTCTACAACCTCTACCATCAGGAAGAAGGTACAGAAGCCTGAACACACTCACCAGCCAGTTTCGCAACAGTTTCTACCGTACTATTGTTAGAATACTGAATGGAGTCACAAACTCTTAACATTTGCCTGTACCTGTGTTTCTGTTTTTGCTGCTGTTTACCTATTATTTACTATCTACGCTACTTAACTCTGTGATCTGCCTGTATTGCTCACAAGACAATGATTTTCATTGTGCCTCGGGACACGTGACAATAAATTCAATTCAATTCATTCGGTGAATGGCCTTTGCTGCTCAGCTGCTTACCTTTCAGAATGGTCAGCTCTGCTTTACAGGACACCTCTCCAGCCAGGTTCTTTGCAGTACAGGTGTAGACTCCACTGTCTGACTCGGTGGTATTGAGAATGACCAGTGAACACTCACTGTCATCGTAAACAAAGGACAAATGATTGCTCTCCATCAGTACCACATCATCCTTCAAAACAAAGAGCAAGGCCAAGTTATTCACCCATTGGCTGGAGGGACGGTATGGATACAATACTCCTGGTCACCCATTGGCTAGGACAGTCCTGGCCAGCCATTGGTTGGAGGGTCAATGTGGTAGACACTGGAAATATATCAATCATTGGCAGTGATGATAGACTGGTTAGTAAGGTTAGATCACAAGGGATTCAGGGAAAGCTTGCCAATTGGGTACAAAATTGGCTTGATGGTAAGAAACAGAGGCTGTTGGTGGGGAGTTGTTTTCTGGACTGGAGGCCTGTAACTAGTGGTGTTCCACAGGAATTGTTGCTCAATCCACTGTTATTTGTCATTTATAGAAACGATTTGGAGGAGAAGTGTGGTTAATAAGTTTGTGGATGACACCAACATTAGTAGCATAGTCAACAGTGAGGAAGGTTATTTAAGTTTGCAAAATCAAGATCAAATGGGTCAATAGGCTGAGGAATAGCAGATGGAGTTTAATTTGTATAAATGCAAGATGTTACATTTAGGTAAAACAAACAAGGGCAGGACTCGTGCAGTTAATGGTAGGGCCCTGGGGAGTGTTGTCGAACAGAGACCTCAGGGTTCAGGTACAGAGTTCTTTGAAAGTTGCATCACAGGTAGACAGGATGGTGAAGAAGGCATTTAGCATACCTGCCTTCACACTCAGACTGTTGAGTATAGGAGTTGGGACGTCATCTTGAGTAGTACAGGAAATTGGTGAGGCCACTTTTGGGATATTATGTACAGTTCTGGTCGCCCTGTTATAGGGATGATATTATTAAATTGATGAAGATTTAACAAAGATTTACAAGGTTTCCAGGACTGCAAGATTTGAGTTATGAAGAGAGGCTGGATAGACAGGGACTTATTTCCCTGGAGCGTAGGAGGTTGAGGGGTGACTTTATGGAGGTTTATAAAATCATGAAGGGTATAGATAAGGTGAAAAGCAAAGGTTTTTTTTTCCTTAGGGTGGGGGATTTCAAAACTAGGTAGCATATTTTTCTTAGGTGAGAGCAGAAAGATTTAGAAGGTATCTGAGGGGTAACCTTTTCACTCAGAGGGTGGTTCATGTGTGGGAATGAACTGCCAGAGGAAGTAGTAGAGGTAAGTATTGTTACAACAATTAAGAGATATTTGGACAGATACCACAATAGGAAAGATTTAGAGGGATATGGAACAAACGCAGGCAAATGAGACTAGATTAGTTTAGGAACATAGTCAGTGGTTGGACCCTGCTATATGACTCTCTGACTCTACAACTGACCCATGGGGATAGACTGTAGCTTGTCCATCAGTGTCTTTAGGGGTGGAGGAGAGGGGATGGGGTGAGATCTGGTCAATCATTGGCTGGAGGGCAGTGTGAAGATTCCAGGATAGTCATTGGCTGGAGTCACTGTGTGGGAGGGGCCAAGAAGTCATCAGCCTGGAATTCAGTCCTTCATCTTCTCAACTCCCAGGAATTATCCGTGACCTTCCTGCCAACCTGTTCCCCCATTCCCCGCGGCTCAACACCACCAGATGTCCATCAGCTCCCCTGGAGGAGCTGGCTCACCCTCCCCTTGCTCCAGCTCCCCCTCCTTTCATCTACCCCACCCCCTGTCTCCTGAAATCCCCTTCCCCATCCCTAGCCCCCTTCCCCCCCGTCCCATACACCCCTCTTTCCCTGTTCTACCTCCCCATGTCACCCAACCCCCCGTGCCCCCTCCCCCATGTCCCCTAACCCCGATCTCCCTTTCCTCATCCAACCCGTCCCCCAACCCCTCATCTCCCACATCCTTGTCCCCCTCCCTCTGATCCCCTGACCCCCATCCCTATTCCCCCAGTCCCCATTCCCCTGACCCCCTCCCTGTGTCCACCCCTCCCGGAATCCCCTCCTCCCCCCCCCCGAGTCACTGAGAGATTTACCTTAAACCAGAGAATGTCTGGTAAGGGTTTCCCTTCGACCACCACAGCCAGTCTTGCTGTCTCCTCTGGCCTCACCAACATGTCCTCCATGATGGACTCAAACCGCGGAGCCTCTGCAACACAACGGCTTTCGCTCAAGAACAGGCGAACAATCCAGAAGCGGGTTTTGGATTCACGGAATTACACTCCCCCACCCCAACTCGCGGAGGGAAATCAGGGCCCTGCACTGAAGGAGGGAACTCTTGTGGGGTCCAAAAAATAACCAAGGGGGACATCCTTCACTTCAGAGCCGTCCCCTCCTCACCTTCGGCACAGACACTCCCTCGCTCGAGAAGGGCACTGGTGTCAGTCATAGCCTCCTGGGTCCTGAGAGGTTGTCGGGATTTGAGCGCTACCCTCCCACCCCAATCTCCTGACCGTCCCAGTGCCCAAGCTGGTCATAGAAACTCGATGTTGATGCCAGCAGTACCCTTTGTGGACTTTAAACCAGTCTGATCCTTGGTTGGGATCTGAGGGATCTCACCGTCACCATTTCATAGGATCAGGATGGCACAGAAAGAGCCATTCAGCCCATCATTTTGAAGGTGAGCAGGGGAGCTTTACCTAGTATATCCCTTCACGAAAGTGAGAAAACGATGGACTACATGACTGTTCGGTGTCCATGGGCTCACTCTCTGCACACATACATAGTGATGTTTTCTTACTCTGGTGACAACACGTCCGGAAACAAATAGCCAACTGGTGCTCCAGCACCAATTAAATAATGACCAACAGTTAAGGGTAAAGCTCTATTTGTAATGCTGGTGACTGACTGGCTAATCATATCAAGCGGCATGCTCCACACAACGTACTGCGTACACCCAGCCAGTCTGTACTGCTAATACTCAAAACCCTGTCTCCAGCACAGCTGTGATTTAGGCATTGGACAGCATTTGCTGAATAATCCCAAGTATGCTGAGAATGACGTCAGAGCCCTGTTTGCTTTGCTTTTTTATTCATTCATGGGATGACGGCATCCCTGGCCAGGCCAGTATTTATTGCCCATCCATAATTGCCCAGAGGGCAGCTAAGAGTCAACCACATTGCTGTGGGTCTGGAGTTAAATGTAGGCCAGACCAGGTAAGGATGGCAGTTTCCTTCCCTTAAGGACATTAGTGATCCGGAGACTCTTAATTCCAGATATTTAGTGAATTCAAATTTCACCATCTGCTGTGGCAGGATTTGAACCCAGGTCCCCTGAACATTATCTGGGTTGATAGTCCAGTGATAATACCACTAGGCCATTGCCTTCCTAATTTCAGTAGTCAGTGGGGCTAGCAGTGTGGTGCATTTACACACATTGGAAGCTGTACATATTGATGTAGAGCAACCTGCTCTTTGTGAACTGAAGGACCATGAACACGCACCGAGCCTATATCAACTCAACAAAACAAACAACAGCCCCATTAGATTTGCCGAGGATTCCAGCACAGAAAAGGGCCATTCAGCCCGTTGAGTCTATACTCTGTCAAAAATATTCTGGTTTATTTCTCAAGACAACACTTTGAGAAATCAGAGTCAACCAGCCTGGTTTAAATTTAAACAAAGCTCAGCAGTTAACTGTCAGTCATCAACTAATTAGTTGAAAGTGAGGACTGCAGATGCTAGAGATCAGAGTCGACAGTGTGGTGCTGAAAAGGCACAGCCGGTCAGGAAGCATCCGAGGAGCAGGAATGAAGGGATTTTGCCTGAAACGTCGATTCTCTTGCTCCTCGGATGCTGCCTAACGTGCTATGCCTTTCCAGCACTACACTATCAACTAATTGATGTACATTTTCATGGCAACACCTCTACCAATCAGAGTCGACTTGCAAACCAATCAGTGCTCTCTTCCCATTCTGTATAAATATTGTTTTCTCTTTATGTTTGTATTTATTATGTCTGAAGGAGTTTAAGACAAAAATACCAAGAAAATGTGCCTCTTACCATTAAAATTCAATTTCAGGAGGTTTTGTAAAGTTTTTGGAATGTACTAAGGATGTTATAGCAAATGCAAATTCCTCTTATTTGACAGCGACTAATTTCTGAGGAAACAAGGAGAGAAGCTGCATACCTGCCAGAAGCAGAGATATCCGACAAGAATCCTCTCCATGTTCGTTTCTGGCTGTGACCATTATCTCTCCAACATCAGCCTTTCCAACTTTCACAATCTTCAGCATATGTTGATCATCATCAGGCATGCTTAGCTCGTAGACCCGAGGTTTATTGGTCAACTCCACGCCATTCCTGTAGATTGTCAACCAGGTAAGAGTGAGATAATCTCTATAACCAGCATTCCACAGCGTGGCCAGGATTGAAGGGTTTGAGCTACAGGGAGACGCTGTATAGGCTGGGGCTGTTTTTCCTAGAGCATTGGAGGTTTATATAATCATGGGGGGCATGGATAGAGTGAATAGACAAGGTCTCTTCCCTGGGGTGGGGGAGTCCAGAACTAGAGGGCATAGGTTCAATGTGAGAGGGGAAAGAAATGGCTGATGAACTAAATTCATCTGTCTCTGTCTTTGTAAAGAAGAACACTAATAACATGCCAGAAATAATGGGAATCACAGGGCTTAGAGAGAGGGAGGAATGAAGTAAAGCTGTATTAGTACAGAAATGGTGTTGGAGAAATTGATGGAATTGAAGGCTGATAAATTTCCAAGGCCTGATAATCTACATCTCAATCTACTTAAGGAAGTGGCATTAGTAATAGTGGATGCATTGGTGGTCATCTTTGAAGATTCTTTTGATTCTGGAACAGTTCCTACAGATTGGAATTAAGTGAGGATTGCAGATGCTGGAGAGGCAGAGTTGCAACATGTAACGCTGGAAAAGCACAGCAGGTCAGGCAGCATCCAAGGAGCAGGAGAGTTGGCATTTCAGGCATAAGCCCCTCATCAGGAGGAATGTGTGTTTTAGGTGAGGGGGGGCATGCATAAGGGGGCTGAGAGATAGATAGGAGGGTGGGGCTGGGGGGAGGTAGCTTGGAAAGTGATAGGTGGATACAGTTGGGGAGTGATGGTAATAGGTCAGAGTGGAGGCTGGAGCAAATAGGTTAGAAGGAAGGTGGACAGGTCCAGCGGGTGCTGCTGAGTTGGAAGGTTGAATCTGGGATGAGGTAGGGGGGTGGGGAGATGAGGAAATTAGTGAAATCCACATTGATGCCATGTGGTTGGAGGATCCCAAGGCGGAAGACGAGGCATCAACACCAATTTCACCATTTTCCTCATCTTCCCTCCCCCCACCATGTTGTGCTTTTCCTCCTTAAAGACACTTCTCAGGTTCGGCAAAATGTTTTGCTATCTTATCCACTAACCCGGTGTTGAATTATTTTTAAATTTATTCAGAGGATGTGGGCATCACTGGCTGGGCCAGCATTTACTGCCCATCCCCAGTTGTCCCCTTGAGGGGGTGGTGGTGAGCTGCCTTGTTGAACTGCTGCAATCCCACAATGCCCTTAGGTAGGGAATTCCAGGATTTTGACCCAGTGACACTGAAGGAACGGTGATGTATTTCCAAGTCAGGATGCTGAGTGGCTTGGAGGGGAGCTTGCAGGGGGTAGGGTTCCTTCTCGATGGAAGTGGTTGTGGGTTTGGAAGGTGCTGTCTGAGGATCTTTGGCGAATTTCTGCAGCATATCTTGTAGGTGGTACACACTGATGCCACTGAGCATCGGTGGTAGAGGGAGTGAATGCTTTGTTCCGGATGGTGTCAAGCTTCTTGAGTGTTGTTGGGAGTTGCACCCATCCAGGCAAATGGGGAGTATTCCATCACATCAGCCATTATTGAATGGCAGAGCAGACTCGATAGGCTGAATGGCCCAATTTCTGCTCCTTTGTCTTGTAAATGGTGCCTTGTAAATGGTGGACAGGCTTTGAGGAGTCAGGAGGTGAGTTACTCACTGCAGTATTCCCAGCCTCTGACCTGCTCTTGTAGCCATTGTATTTAGCTGGTCCGGTCAGTTTCTGGTCAGTGGTAACCCCCAGGATGTTGATAGTGGGGAACTCAGTGATGGTGACACCATTGAATGTCAAGGGTGCGGTTAGATTGTCTCTTATTGTCAATGATTATTGCCTGGCATTTGTGTGGCACAAATGTTACTTGCCACTTGTCAGCCCAGCCTGGATATTGTCCAGATCTTGTTGCATTTGAACATGGACTGCTTCAGTATCTGAGGAGTTGCGAATGATGCTAAACATTGTGCAATGATCAGTGAACATGCCCACTTCTGATCTAATGATGGAGGTAAGGTCATTGCTGAAGATGGTTGGCCCTAGGACACTACCCTGAGGAACTCCTGCAAAGATGTCCTGGAGCTGAGATGACTGACCTCCAACAACCACAACCATCAGCTTTGACAAAGGGTCAGTTAGACTTGAAACGTCAGCCCTTTTCTCTCCTTACAGATGTTGCCAGACCTGCTGAGATTTTCCAGCATTTTCTCTTTTGACCACAACCATCTTCCTATGTGCCAGGTGTGACTCCAACCATGGAGAGTTTGCCCTGATACCTATAGATTCCAATTTTACTAGGGATTTTTTATTGAATGAGTGAACTGGATATCAAGCAACTCTCTGCTCTCACATCCAATATTCTTCCCATCCCTTCATTGAGTGGCGGAGAGGCTATGAATCCTGACTCCCCAAAGTCTATCCACCATCTACAGACACAAATCAGGAGTATGAGGGAATGCTCCTCATTTGCCTGGATGAGTGCAGTTCCAACAACACTCAGGAAGCTCGACATCATCCAGGAGAAAGCAGCCCACTTGATTGGCACCACATCCACAACCATCCACTCCCTCCACCAATGATGCTCAGTGGCATCAGTGTATACCATCTACAAGACGCATTGCAGAAATTCACCAAAGATCCTCAGACAGCACCTTCCCAAACCACAACCACTTCCATCTAGAAGGACAAAGGTAGCAGATATATGGGAACACCATTCGCTGTCAGATACAGTGGAATTTCTCTCCAAGCCTGTCTCTGACACTCTCCCACTCACACGCAGAAGCACAGGCAGTGTAGCTTGCTCTTACTTTGTCCATGACACATCTGCCTGTACGTAGTTCAGTGTACAGGTAATACAGCTGCTCTGATCTTCCACTGCAAACACTACATCTGGTTTGTCAATAAAACATGGAACTTCTTCCAGATAGGGACCTGCGGAAAGGATGAAAGAGCCAGTATCAATGTCTGTCCTTGTCAGTCCTCACTCAGCACTCCCAGCTCAGAGCTAGCCAAATCAACTCTGAAGACTTGAAAACAAATGGAGTCCTTACAGTGCAGACAGAGGCCATTCAGCCCATTAAGCCTGCACCAGCCCTCCGAAGAACATCCCAACCAGACCCGTTCCCCCACCCTACCTCTGTAAGCCTGTATTTCCCATGGCTAACCCACCTAGCCTGATCAGAAGTCACACAACACCAGGTTATAGTCCAAGCTTGTGATTTCAAATAAGCCTGTTGGACTATATCCTGGAGTTGTGTGATTTCTGACCTTGTCCATCCCCAGTCCAACACCAGTACCTACACATCATGGCCACCCAGCCTGCACATCCCTGGACACTATGGGCAATTTAGTGTGGTCAACCCACCCTAATCTGCACATCCCTGGGCACAATGGGTAATTTAGCACAGCCAATGCACCCTAACCTGTACATGCCTGGGCACTAAGGGGAATTTAGCATGGACAATCCCATCCTAACCTGCACATCCGTGGACAATTTCGCATGGCCAATTCCACCCTAACCTGCACATCCCTGGACACTATGGGCAGTTTAGCATGACCAATTCACCCTAACCTGTACATCCCTGGGCACAATGGGTAATTTAGCATGGCCAATGCCCCCTAACCTGAACATCCCTGGGCATTATGGGGAATTTAGCATGGGCAATCCCACACTAACCTGCACATCCCTGGATACTATGGGCAATTTAGTCTGGCCAACCCACCCTAATCTGCACATCCCTGGGCACAATGGGTAATTTAGCATGGCCAATGCATCCTAACCTGCACATCCCTGGGCATTATGGAGAATTTAAGCAAGGCCAATCCCACGCTAACCTGCACATCCCTGGACACTATGGGGATGGCTAACCCACCCTAACCTGCATATCCCTGGACACTCTGTGCAATTTAGCTTGGTCAACCCACCCTAACCTGCTCATCCCTGGGCACTATGGGGAACTTAGCATGGGCAATCCCACCCTAACCTGCACATCCCTGGACACTATGGGCAATTTCCCATGGCCAATCCACATAACCTGCACATCTTTGGACTGTGAGACGAAACCCATGCAGAAACGGGGAGAATGTGCAGACTCCACACAGACAGCCACCCGAGGCAGGAATTGAACCCAGATCCCTGGTGCTAACAGTGAGACACCGTGACTAGATTCTAAACATACACTTCAGGATGTTGTGAAGTCGGGAATGGTGGTGCAGAAATTACTTTCCAATATTGTCATAGAGAAGCAACACAGACAGAAACAGAAGGAGGCCATTCTGCCCCTCAAAACTAATGCACCAGTCAAGAGCTTTTACTTCGCCTCAACTTTCCTGTCTATCCACTGATTCCCTCAATATCCAAAATTATATTGATTTCCGTCCGAATATATCGAACATTGCTTGAGAATGTTTCAAAATTGTAGACTGTGCTGCTGGGAAAAACAACCCTTTCAGTATCTTTTAATTAATTGACTGGATATGGGTGTCACTGGCTGGGCCAGCATTTACTGCCCATTCCTAGTTGCCCACTTGAGAAGGTGGGGATGAGCTGCCATCTTGAACCGCTGCTGTCCATGTGCTGTAGGTAGAACCACAGTGCCATTAGGGAGGGAATTCCAGGATTTTAACCCAGTGTCACTGGAGGATGGATATTTTCAAGTCAGGATCGTGAGTGGTTTGGAGGGGAACTTAAAGATGGTGGTGTTCCCATTTATCTTTTTCTAAAATCACTCACGGGATGTAGGCAGCTCCGGCCAGGCAAATATTTATTGCCCATCACTAATTACCCAGAGGGCAGTTAACAATCAACCCCATGGCTGTGGGTTTGGAGTCACGTGTAGGCTAGACCAGGTAAGGATGGCAGCTTCCTTCCCTAAAGGACATGAATAAACCCAATGGGTTTTTCCAACAATCAACAGTGGATTCACAGTCATCATTAGACTCTTAATTCCATAAATAAATTTTATCTATTGAATTCAAATTCCACATCTGCTGTGGCAGGACTTGAACCCAGGCTTCTGGAATGTGAGCTGAGTTTTTGGATTAATAGTTTATTGATAATATTGCTAGGCCATTGTCTCCCCTTATCTGCTGCCCTTGATAGAAGTGGTTGTGGATTTGGAAGGTGCTGTCTGAGGATCTTTGGTGAATTTCTGCAGTGCATCTCGGAGATAGCACACACTACTGCTACTGAGATCTACCCTTGTTAAGATCTCAAGAATTTTGCACATTTGATCTAAACTCCAGACAATGTGGAACTTTTGAGAGCGCAATGCTGACTTTGAAATGAAACTGTGAGTGCCAGAGCAGATCTGTGCTCCGCTATTGGGAGTGTCTTCTCCGTATCAATTCTGTTGATCTCCAAAGATCTCAACCAGGTCATTCTTGATTCTAAAGGATACAGCACTAAGCCATTTCAATGCTTCCTGATTAGCATAACTTCTCAGTTCCAGTGTAATCCTATTAAATAAGGGTTGGCACGGTGGCTCAGTGGTTAGCACTGCTGCCTCACAGCACCAGGGACTCAGTGCGGAGTTTTCACATTCTCCCTGTGTCTGCGTGGGTTTCCTCCCACAGTCCAAAGATGTGCAGGTTAGGTGGGTTAGCCATGTGAAATGCAGAGTTACAGGGATAAGGTAGGAAAATCGACGTTTCAGGCAAAAGCCCTTCATGAGTCCTGATGAAGGACTTTTGCCCGAAACGTCGATTTTCCTATTCCTCGGATGCTGCCTGACCTGCTGTGCTTTTCCAGCACCACTCTCATCTAGACTCTGATTTCCAGCATCTGCAGTCCTCACTTTTGCTACAGGGATAGGGTAGGCAAGTGGATCAGGGGGGGACACTCTTCGGAGGGTTGGTGTGGACTCAATGGGCTGCTTCCACAGTGTGGGGGAATTCTTAAAACAAATCGAGATTGAACTTTACCTCGTGCTTCTTACTACTTTTCTCAATATGGAGACCAGAACTGCATAGCACACAGACTGCAGCGCTTCAAGAAGGCAGCTCACCCTCACCTTCTCAAGGGCCACCAGGGACACATAATAAATACTGACCCAGCCAGCGATACCCATTTCCGGTAAAAAGGATAAAACTGTCCATTGTGATCGAACAAAAGTCTGGTATAAGTTTAACTGCTTTGCATTCCATTCATTGAGAAAGGAAGCCAGTCCTAGGTTTTGTTTTTAGATGTGTCACTTTGTTCCCTTCTCCCCTGCCCGTGTGATATTCTGTCACCCAGTCACACTGCAGATGGGCTGCTTACCTCTGTCCAATAGTTTAACAAGCTCTGAGATGGGAGAGGGCTTGCTGCAGCTCTTTGATGTGGTGCTCTGGATCCTGAATACGTACTGGATGCCTTTGTTCAGCGATTGGATGGTATAGCTGGTGTCCTTGATGTTGGCTTTCAGGACGTGCCACTGGTGTGTGCCCACCACCTGGCTTTGAATAACATAGGTCAGTGTGGCAGGATCTGCAAAATAAGAGGGGAGAACCATCACCAACGTGCACTCACTCTCACACACACTCATACACGCACTCATCCACCCGCTCTTACACACACACACTCACCCACAAACACACTCACACACACACTCTCATATTGCCCACACATTCTCTTTCTCATACTGACGCACACACACTGTCTCTCGTACTGACACACATACACTCTCTTGTACTGACACACACACACTCTCTCGTACTGACACATATGCACACACGCTCTCATATTGACACATACACGCTCTCTCATACTGACACACACGCACAAAAAATGGGTGCAGGTCGAGGGGGCAGTTTATAATAATGAATTCTTGACTCAGTGTTCCTGAGGTCACAGTTAGAATGTGGGTTTCTGACCTCTACTTCGGAAGATTGGAAAATATTGCAGGGAGTTTCCAGATCCTAGTTTTCCATGTCTCGTTGATTAGTACAGTATGATCAATGGGGTAAATCATCTACTGGTGGGTGGGTGGGTGAGTGTGTCCAGCTGTGGTCTAACTAATGTCTTGTATAGTTTTGGCAAAACGTCCCCTTTTTTAAACCTATTTCTTTTGTAATAAAGGTGCACATTCCACTTGCCTTCCCTGTTACCCATTGAACTTGGATGTTACCTTTTAGTGATTTATCCACAAGGATTCCCAAACCACTTTGTTGTGTAGCTTTCTGCAGTCTTTCAGCACTTAAATAATATTCAGCTCCTCTGTTGTTCCTGCCAATGTGAATAACCTCACATTTTCTCAATCATATTCCAACTGCTAAAGTTTTGCCCCTTCACTTCCCCTGTCCATATCCCTCTGCAGAGTCTTTGCATCATCCTTACCACTGGCCTTCCCACCTATTTCTGTACCTTTCACAAACCTGGCGATAGTACGTTCCCTTGCCTCATCCAGGTTATTATATATATTGTAATGTCTTTGGTGGGGGGGTTCGATAAAGTCTCTCCTTTGAGCCTTAAGACACCAAAGACCAATCCCTGAAGCTGCTGCAAATACCAGCTGAAGCAGGAGGAGACAGGACATGGAGAGAAGGAGCAGGTTCTTTCATCGACTGGATGTGACTGACAAGTGATGCACAGGGACTCTGTTTTGGGACCTCATCCATTCACAAGATTTATTAATAATGTAGATGATGGAATATTTAGAGAAATCAATGGATTTGGGGCTCTTGTGGAAAAATGGTTTTGAGAAAGAGGATCTGCTGTGATCTAGCTGAGTGGCAGAGCAGTCCTGATGGGCTGAATGGACTCTTCTATCTCCTATGAAGTGAAATCCCCTTGTAATATAACAGCAGTGGTGACTAACTTGTGCAGGGCAAAAGAATGGTGCCAATGATCATGCCAATTGTTCTTTGTGATGTTGATCAAAAGGGTAAAGAATGTCAGTGTCACCAAGGAGAGCTACCATGCCCTTGTTTCTATCTTTTATAGTCACCCAGATTTGGATGTGAACATGGGAGGTGCAGTTAGTAAGTTTGCAGATGATACCAAAACTGGAGGTGTAGTAGACAGCGAAGAAGGTTACCTCAAATTACAAAGGGATCTTGATCAGATGGGCCATTGGGCTGAGGAGAGGTGGATGGAGTTTAATTTAGATAAATGTGAGGTGCTGCATTTTGGAAAAGCAAATCTTAGCAGGACTTATACACTTAATGGTAAGGTCCTAGGGAGTGTTGCTGAACAAAGAGACCTTGGAGTCCAGGTTCATAACTCCTTGAAAGAGAATTCACAGGTAGCTAGGATAGTGAAGAAGGCGTTTGGTATGCTTTCCTTTACTGGTCAGTGCATTGAGTACAGGAGTTGGGAGGTCATGTTGCAGCTGTACAGGACATTGGTGAGGCCACTTTTGGAATATTGTATGCAATTCTGGTCTCCCTCCTATAGGAAGGATGTTGTGAAACTTGTAAGGATTCAGAAAAAAATGACCTTATGGAGGATTATAAAATCATGAGAGACATGGATAGGATAAATAGACAAGGCCTTTTCCCTGGGATGGGGAAGCTCAAAACTAGAGGGCAGAGGTTTAGGGTGAGAGGGGAAAATTTAAAAAGGACCTAAAGGGCAACTTTTCACACAGGGTGAAAAGGGCTCATGCCCGAAACGTCGATTCTCCTGCTCCTTGGATGCTGCCTGACCTGCTGCGCTTTTCCAGCAACACATTTCCAGCTCTGATCTCCAGCATCTGCAGTCCTCACTTTCTCCTAAAGGATGAGTTGGACCCAAGGGTCTGTTTCCGTGCTGTACATCTCTATGACTCTAAAAGGGCAAATGGTACCTTGATCACATTCCCAGCTGACAGACGGAATGTCCAGCAGCGCAGCACACCCACATTACCAAAGGCCCATCACGGGAGATGAGCATCGTTGGCTAGGCCAGCATTTGTTACCCATCCCTAATTGTCCCAGATAGAAGTTAAGCGTCAACCACATTGCTCTGAGTCTGGAATCGCATCTAAACCAGACTAGACCACCCTCCCCAAACCCCACACCCTGACAGGATATCAGTGAACCAGATGGGCTTTTCCTTTATGGGTGTTGACAGTGATTCTTCAGAACCAATCTTTATTCCTGATTTTTTTGGCAGGGGGGCATTGGATTCAAATTTTTAACCATCTACCAGGATGGGATTCAAACACATCTCCCCTGGAGCGATAACCCAGGGCTCTGGATTACTAGCCCAGGGACACTACCACCTAGAACATAGAACATAGGACATTACAGCGCAGTACAGGCCCTTCGGCCCTCGATGTTGTGCCGACCTGTCATACTAATCTGAAGCCCATCCCACCTACACTATTCCATGTACGTCCATATGCCTGTCCAATGACGACTTAAATGCACTTAAACTTGGCGAATCTACTACCGTTGCAGGCAAAGCATTCCATACCCTTACTACTCTCTGAGTAAAGAAACTACCTCTGACATCTGTCTTATACCTATCTCCCCTCACTTTAAAGTTGTGTCCCCTCGTGTTTACCGTCCCCATACTTGGATAAAGGCTCTGCCTGTCCACCCTGTCTAACCCTCCGATTATCTTGTATGTCTCTATTAAGTCACCTCTCAACCTTCTTCTCTCTAATGAGAACAGGCTCAAGGCCCTCAGCCTTTCCTTGTAAGACATTCCTTCCATACCAGGCAACATCCTAGTAAATCTCCTCTGCACCCTTTCCAAAGCTTCCACATCCTTCTTATAATGCGGTGGCCAGAACTGTATGCAATACTCCAAGTGTGGCCGTACCAGAGCTTTGTACAGCTGTAGCATAACCTCATGGTTCCAGAACTCAGTCCCTCTACTAATAAAGGCCAAGACACTGTATGCCTTCTTAACAACCCTGTCAATCTGGGTGGCAACTTTCAGGGATCTGTGTACATGGACACCGAGATCTCTCTGCTCATCTGCACTCCCAAGAATCTTACCATTAGCCCAGTACTTTGCATTCCGATTACTCCGTCCAAGGTGTATCACCTCACACATGTCCACGTTAAACTCAGCCCAGCTCTGCATCCTATCTATGTCTCTCTGCAACCTACTACATCCCTTGTCACTATCCACAACTCCACCGACCTTAGTGTCGTCTGCAAATTTATTAACCCTGTCCTGGGATGTCTATGCATTGAACTCTTTCAAGGGTGGGGGGGACTTGAACCCACAAACCTCTGACTGATTGTTGATGTACTTTCAGAGATTCTAAAAGCAGGGAGGAAGCAGACTCCCTTCAGCCCATCGAGTCAACCACCACAAAATACCACGACCTACACCAGTCCCACTTTCTCACATTAGGACCAGAGGCTTGAATGTTATGATACCTCAAGAGTTTATCCAAGTACATTTTAAAGGTTCTGAGGTTTCCCGCCTCAACTACTCTCCCAGGCAGTGCATTCCAGACTCCCACTATTCTCTGGTTGAAAAAGGTTTCCTCAAATCCCCTCTAAACCTCCTGCCTTTTACTTTAAAGTGATGCCCCTTTGTTACTGACCCTTAGACTTTCCTGGTAAATAAGGCAAGGTGACAGACTGAGTCAGACCGAAGCAGCAAAGATTGTTCCCAGCTTGATACTCAAAGGGAAAGAAGCCTCAATATGTCAGGGAGGGAGCTCTCCCACCCTGAATATCCTCCGAATCTGCTGTCCCTCATAGGAATTGCTCATGTGAGAACAAAACCACAAGATCAGGATAATGGGTTGGGATGAGGAGAATTTAATTCTGTCCCAGAGTCATTAATCTTTGAGATTCCCTGTCCCGGACAGCTAGGGATTCTCTGGCATCGAATGTATTTAAGGCTCAGAGGGTCAGATTTTGGTTGTTCTGGGAATTGAGAGGACACAGCGAGTGGGAGGGAAACTGGAGCTGAGTCCCAAGATCAGCCAGAATCATATCAAAAGGCAGAACAAGCTCAATGGGCCGAAACGTCTACTACTGCTTCCATTTCTTAAGAATTTATATGAAAACAGAGTAAAGGGAGCTGTCCTAGGAGTGTTTGATGGTGACACTGTAGAGGAGCTTTACTCTGTATCTATCCCATGCTGTTCCTGTCATGGGAGTGTTTGATGGGGGACAGTATAGAGGGAGCTTTACTCTGTATCTAACCCCATGCTGTCCCTGTCCTGGGAGTGTTTGATGGGGGACAGTATAGAGGGAGCTTTACTCTGTATCTAACCCCATGCTGTCCCTGTCCTGGGAGTGTTTGATGAGGGACAGTGTAGAGGGAGCTTTACGCTGTATCTAACCCTGTGGTGTCACTGTCCTGGGAGTGTTTGATGGGGACAGTGTAGAGGGAGCTTTACTCTGTATCTAACCCTGTGGTGTCGCTGTCCTGGGAGTGTTTGATGGGGGACAGTGTAGAGGGAGCTTTACGAAGTAGCTCACCTTATCCCTGGGAGTGTTTGATGGGGTTCACAGAGAGTTTACACACATACATGATGCCACTGTGGTTTTTGTTGAGTGTTACCTATCGATGGGTCGAGTTTCTTGGGTTTGTTCCATTGGAGAGTCACAGTCCTGCCCGTCACTGCCACCACCACAGCGGGACCATTGGGTGGGTCCGGGATCACATCTGGATCACAGTGAAGAGAGAAGCAGAAACATTTCATCAGCAACTCGCCCATCATTCGACACAGCATCAGGAATCTCCAAAGGACAAACTACACAAAGAATCACTCAGGGAAACAAGCCAGTTCCTACCTCAGTGACAGAGGACATGGCCATGCAGGGACTGACGGTGCCATGGCCCACCTGCCAAACACCTTCAGGAAGCACAGAAACATAACACCCCAGCCAGGCGGACAGGTGAAGGACAGTGCTTACTCAACACATAAACAGCCACACTGCACTCAACCCCCAATTCCTTGATTAGATTCCAGTTTGTAATTCACTTCTGGGTGTCTGTTATTCGACATTTGGACCATCCCGAACCCCTTAATTAGATTCCAATCTGTAACTCATCCCCGGGATTTGTTATTCTACATAAAAACCATCCCAAACACCTCGATTAGATTCCAGTCTGTAACTCACTCCTGGGTATCTGTTA
This sequence comes from Chiloscyllium plagiosum, assembly GCF_037043375.1. Classification (NCBI taxonomy): domain Eukaryota; kingdom Metazoa; phylum Chordata; class Chondrichthyes; order Orectolobiformes; family Hemiscylliidae; genus Chiloscyllium; species Chiloscyllium plagiosum. The sequence goes on along the minus strand of NW_028270145.1, from coordinate 114,316,738 downwards.
TTCGATATATAGACCACCTGAAACCCTTGATTAGATTCCAGTCGTGACTCACTCCCAGATACCTGTTATTCTATAAATATACCACCCTGAATCCCTCGATTAGCTTTCAGTCTTTAACTCCCTCCCGTTGCTGTATAATTTGATGCCATTCACTGGTTTATTAGGAGACAAAGACATGTCGAGGAGTCTGGGATTTTGACATTCCCAGCACAAAGCAGGAGAAGCAATATTCCATTTATTACCATGTTCCAAATTGATTCTGTCTCTATTTATAACTGTATTACTGAGTAATTTAATTCAATCCTCTTTCACTCCTGATCTGCAGCCATTTACGTCATGACTTTGGCTTTGGGCCATAAACCTCATTAAAGACCATGACAAGCAGCAAGCAGGAATTAACCGAACGTCCACTGAGCACACAGCAGCTCAAAGTCAACTTATTAGACATGTGGATTAGGACACACATCCCATAGAGTTACACACATCAAGTCAGTACTGGGGCACTCAGTCCCTGTTTTACACACACACACACATGCATAGAGTCAGTGCTGGGGCACTCAGTCCCTGTTACACACACACACACATGCATAGAGTCAGTGCTGGGGCACTCAGTCCCTGTTACACACACACACATGCATAGAGTCAGTGCTGGGGCACTCAGTCCCTGTTACACACACGTACACACAGAGTCAGTGCTGGGGCACTCAGTCCCTATTTTACACACACACATACACTTACACACACGTACACACAGAGTCAGTGCTGGGGCACTCAGTCCCTGTTTTACACACACATACACTTACACACACGTACACACAGAATCAGTGCTGGGGCACTCAGTCCCTGTTACACACACACACACGCACATGCATAGAGTCAGTGCTGGGGCACTCAGTCCCTGTTACACACACACACACACATGCATAGAGTCAGTGCTGGGGCACTCAGTCCCTGTTACACACACACATACACACACGTACACACAGAGTCAGCGCTGGGGCACTCAGTCCCTGTTACACACACACATACATGCATAGAGTCAGTGCTGGGGCACTCAGTCCCTGTTACACACACACACGCACATGTACACACAGTGTCAGTGCTGGGGCACTCAGTTCCTGTTACACCCACACATACACACAGAGTCAGTGCTGGGGCACTCAGTCCCTGTCACACACACATACATACACACATCAGTGCTGGGGCACTCAGTCCCTGTTATACCCATACATACACACAGAGTCAGTGCTGGGGCACTCAGTCCCTGTCACACATACACACAGAGTCAGTGCTGGGGCACTCAGTCCCTGTCACACACACACACATCAGTGCTGGGGCACTCAGTCCCTGTTATACCCACACATACACACACAGTCAGTGCTGGGGCACTCAGTCCCTGTCACACACACACACATACACACAGAGTCAATGCTGGGGCACTCAGTCCCTGTCACACACATACACACAGTCAGTGCTGGGGCACTCAGTCCCTGTCACACACACACACATACACACAGTCAGTGCTGGGGCACTCAGTCCCTGGTATACCCACACATACACACAGAGTCAGTGTTGGGGCACTAAGTCCCTGTTACACACACACAAACACTAACACACACACACACACACACACACACACACAGAGTCAGTGCTGGGGCACTCAGTCCCTGTTACACACACAGAGTCAGTGCTGGGGCACTCAGTCCCTGTTACACACACACACACACACACACAGTCAGTGCTGGGGCACTCAGTCCCTGTTACACACACACACACAGTCAGTGCTGGGGCACTCAGTCCCTGTTACACACACACACACACACAGAGAGTCAGTGCTGGGGCACTTAGTCCCTGTTACACCCACACATACACACAGAGTCAGTGCTGGGGCACTCAGTCCCTGTTTTACACACACACACACACACAGAGTCAGTGCTGGGGCACTTAGTCCCTGTTACACCCACACATACACACACAGTCAGTGCTGGGGCACTCAGTCCCTGTTACACACACACACATACACACAGAGTCAGTGCTGGGGCACTCAGTCCCTGTCTCACACACACATATACACACACACAAACACACACACAGAGTTAGTGCTGGGGCACTCAGTCCCTGTCACACACACACACACACACCCACACATACGCACAGAGTCAGTGCTGGGGCACTCAGTCCCTGTCACACACACAGAGTCAGTGCTGGGGCACTCAGTCCCTGTCTCACACACATACACACACACACACACACACACACAGTCAGTGTTGGGGCACTCAGTCCCTGTCACACACACACACATACACACAGAGTCAGTGCTGGGGCACTCAGTCCCTGTTACACACACATACACACAGTTAGTGCTGGGGCATTCAGTTCCTGTTACACACACACACACAGACACACAACAGTCAGTGCTGGGGCACTCAGTCCCTGTCTCACACACATACACACAGAGTCAGTACTGGGGCACTTAGTCCCTGTTACACATACACACAGAGTCAATGCTAGGGCACACAGTCCCTGTTACACACACAGTGTCAGTACTGGGTCACTCAGTCCCTGTTTTTCACACACACATATCCACACAACCTCTGTTTCTCTCTCTCTCTCTCATTCACACACACAGTCAATGCTAGGGCACTCAGTCCCTGTATCATACACACACACACAGTCAGGGCTGGGATACTCAGTCAGTTTGGCAATGTCAGTGGGAGCAGTGAGAGGGTGGGGGGGGATAGGAATGGCAGATGAGGGGGAATGGAAGTTGGTAACAAGGCAATGGGGTGACCTTCAATGACCCACGCTCTTGGCCATGCCCTGTGTTTCTTATATCCAGGGAGTCCATCTCTGGTTGGACAAATCTGACCGGGTCGGGGTGCGAGTGGGAAAGGTGCTAAGGCAATGTGAATGGGGTCAGTGGAGGGAAAGCAACTGTGTGGGGGGATGGAGTGGATGGAGCAGATGTGACACCCTCCCAGTTATTCTGCTCTGATTCTGCACCCACCTCCTTTCCCTCCATCTGGCAGATGGTCACCATCCTGAGCAGCTACACCCTCATTCGCGGAGGGTTGATGGGAAGGGATGTGAACCAGAACAGGTCAGAGTGTGAAACTGCAGATCATGGGTCAGTGGGTTTACCTATGGGGCTTTGAATGATTGGAAACCTATTCTATTGGTGTAACTTATTATTTCCATGATTCCACTAATATAGAAGAATGACTGTGGTTCCAAAGACTGAAGGATACAAAGGAAACAGGGGAGTAAGCAGGAACAGGGGGCTGAGTTACATGGTCAGCCATGATCGTACAGAATGGTGGAGCAGGCTGGAAGGGCCGAATAGCCTACTCCTGCTCCTATTTTCCATGTGTTTATGTTGCTAGAGAGGAAACAGAGAGAACATTTCCTCTTGTGGGAAACAGCATAACTTGAGTCCATCAGTATGAAGCTAGTCACCAAGAAATCCCTACGGAGAATCGAGAAAATTCTCCTTACCCGGTCGATGATGAGCTCACTCACTCCCGCCTGTGGGAAGTCAATATTCACACCAGTGTTCAGCGGAGACTCAATGAGGAACATTCGAGGGAAATGACAGGGAAGGGTTACACACTGATCGTGTTTGATGTGGAAAGATGGGAGGAGGCTCGAGTGGGACAGAAAGGCCAGTTGGGACAGGTGGGGCCGAATGGCCTACCTCTGTGCTGCGGACTGAGATCTATTGGCTGCTGGGAGTTAGTAACAGTCATGCTGCTGGGTTATGGGGTTGCCACTGAGTATGCCAGTCACAGTCGGGACAGGATCTTACCGGATACATATACGTGGGCGTAGCTGGTGGCCTTCCCCACCTTGTTGGCTATGACACTTTTATATACTCCTGCGTGAGAATGGTCAGCACAGCGAATGACCAAGCGATGGATGTCTTTATCTGTGGCGGAGAGAAGCCAATGATGATGAAACCGTTAAAAAGGCATGAGGTGGGCAGCAAGCAGGGACGGGTGGGGAGGGGAGGTGACCTCTCTCAGTCAGTGGGGCATTTTGTGCCTGACCGTGACCTCTGACCCATGCCCTGCCAGGTCAGCTGACCTCACCTCGGGCACCGTGTGACCCATGACCCACCTCATGGTCAGAGAGCCTTTGGGTGTTCGGCCATTGACAGGAGGCAGTGAATGCTGGATAGGCCTACTCCTGCTCCTGGTCCGTATTCTCTTTGCTCTGCGCAAACAGTCAAAATTCCAGAATGTTCCACAAGCACTGGATCACCCGTTATGATCCAGAAAGGTCTGTCAAGGAGTCGAGGATGGAAAGGGCCATGAATGATTCTGAGAGCTTTGATGGGAGTCCCTCAGTTGTTGATGATGGTTGAGCTGTTGGATGTAGTAATGGGAGTGACTGAGTGGGTTGTTTGGCCATTTCAGAGGCAGGTGAGAGTCACCCTCACAGCTGCACGTCTGGAGTCACATGTAGGCCAGACCAGGTGAGGATGGTAGTTTCCTTCCCTCAAGGACATTAGTGAACCAGATGAAGTTTTACAATCAGCATGTTTCCATGTTCACTGATTCCATGTTTTTAAAAAAACTGATTTCAAGTTTCACCGTCTGCTATGGTGGGATTCAAACCCATTACAGAACTCCAGCAATTTTTGTTTCTGCAAACGTACTGATCAGATCATCTACATTTTTATGCAAATCATTTATAAATATCATAAACAAGAGAGGGCTGAAGGAACCTCTGGTTTTCTGTCTTGTCTGAAATACTGTCACGTGACAACTGTATTTTGTATTCATTCCCAGAATGTGGATGTCACTGACCAAGCCAGTGTTTATTACCCAGAGGGCAGTTAAAACTCAACCACACATGGCTGTAGGTCTGGAGTCACATAGAGGCCAGATCAGGTAAGGATGGCAGTTTCCTTCCCTAAAGGACATTAGTGACCCAGATGGGTCTTACCCCACCAATCATTATCAGTAAATTCAGATTTAATAAAAAAATTATTGTTGATCTCCAATCCCACAGGATTTGAAGCCGGATCACCAAACATTAGCAGAGTGTCTGGATGATTAGTCTAGTGATAATACCACTAATCCATTGCCCTACCCAATGGCCTCTTACATCCTGACAAAATTCAAGCTAACCACGGCCACTAGTACACAGCCTTGTCTGTTAGCGCCTCCCCCTGGAGGTTCGAGTGAGTGTACATACACTGTGTCATTCTCCTCTCGTCTGTACTGTCCAGCTTGTGACCATTATGATACCAGGTGATGGCAGGATAGGGCAGCCCCGTCACCTGGCACTCCAGCACCGCATCCTTGCCTTCCGTCACTTCCACATTCTGGATGGGTTTAATGAAGTCCGGCATGGTGAAGCGCTCAGTCTCGTTTTCCGGAACTTCCGGCTCCTCGGGGATTGATGGCATCTTCTCCAGTTTGGCCCTAGGGACAGAGGAGAGAAGGTGAGGGGCAGTTGTTAAGAGTTCTGAGGGCAGCAAGGGTCACAGGGCAAGGGGGGGGGAAAGCAGGGCAAAGGCACTGAGCTAAGGGAATGGCCTTAGCCCTATTGTCGCTAGCCTATTAATCCAGAACCCCGAGTAACATTCTAGGGACCCAGGTTCAAATCCCATCATGGCTGAATTCTATAAAAATCCTTTAATGGGCTCTGCAAGTAAGTTAATCACCTGAGGGAACACAGGTCAATGTGAGGATTCTCAGTCTGTAATTTATGTATGTTAGAAGGCTGAGGATGATCTGATTGAAAGGGCTGGATAGGCACAATGGATTTACTGCCTGCTGAAACATGGACACAAGTTGATGAAGGTAGAGCAGTTTTTGTGCGTATATGGATTTTAGCAAGGCTTCTGATAAGGTTCTCCATGGTAGGCTCATTCAGAAAGTAAGGAGGCATGGGATACAGGGAAACCTATCTGTCTGGATACAGACGTGGCTGGCCCATAGAAGACAGAGGGTGGTAGTAGATGCAAAGTACTCAGCCTGGAGCTCGGTGACCAGTGGTGCTCCGCAGGAATCAGTTCTGGGACCTCTGCTCGTTGTGATTTTTATAAATGACTAGGATGAGGAAGTGGAAGGGTGGGTTAGTAAGTTTGCCGATGACACAAAGGGTGATGGAGTGGTGGATAGTGTGGAGGGCTGTTGTAGGTTGCAACGGGACATTGACAGGATCCAGAACTGGGCTGATAAATGGCAAATGGAGTTCAACCTGGGAAAGTGTGAAGTTGTTCACTTTGGATGGTCAAATTTGAATCCAAAATATAGGGTTAAAGACAAGGTTCTTGGCAGTGTGGAGGAACAGAGGGATGTTGGGGTCCATGTCCATAGATCTCTCAAAGTTGCCACCCAGTTTGATAGGGTTGTTAAGAAGGTGTATTGTGTGTTGGCTTTCATTAGCAGGGGGATTAAGTTTAAGAGCCACGAAGTTATGCTGCAGCTCTATAGAGCCCTGGTTAGACCACACTTGGAATATTGTGTTCAGTTCTGGTCGCCTCATGAAAGGATGCTTTAGAGAGCGTGCAGAGGAGATTTGCAGGATGCTGCCTGGCCTGGAGGGCATGTCTAATGAAGAAAGTTTGAGGAAGCTAGGGCTTTTCTCATTGGAGCAAAAACGGATGAGAAGTGAATTGATAGAGGTGTATAAAATGGTGAGAGGCATAGATAGGGTGGATAGCCAGAGACATTTTCCCAGGGCTGAAGGGGGCATAATTCTAAGATAATTGAAGGAAGGTTTAGGGAGATGTCAGAGGTAGATTCTTTATTCAGACAGTGATGGGTGTGTGGAATGCACTCTCAGCATCAGATACATTAGGGAAATTTAAACGACTCTTGGATAGGCATATGGATGATAGTACAATGAAGGATATGTAGGTTAGTCTGATCTTAGAGTAGGATAAAAGGTTGGCACAACATCAAGGGCCAAAGGGCCTGTACTGTGCTGTACTGTTCGACATTCTATATTTTAAGTGATCAATTACCACAGACACTTGGACACAAGGGATCTGTTGACCACCAAAACTCAGGCCCACAGGATCTACTGACCATCATGGACCCAGACACAGCTGATCTAATGACTACAGACAGTCAAACACATTGAGTCCTGTGTCTGTAGAAATTGAGACACAAGGGATCTACTGTAGCTGACTGAAAGGATCTATGCACCTTGTAATTCCAGACACTGATCAGTAAAACTCAGACTTGCAGGATCCTTTGCTACTGGGAATTCAGATTTGAGAGATCTATTAACAATATAAACTCAAACACGGTACAGGTCATTTTGCAATAACACGTGATTCGCTAATGCAAACTTGCTGTAACATGATTGACGCAGTGTGAACCCTGTTTCTAAAGCACAAGGTTTTAAAACGTGTGTTGACTGTAACACGATTACATCACCAACACTTTAAGCATTGTTTCTAAGGTGTGATTTTTCTATAACCCGGGGTTGCACGAGAACACAACCATTGTGTTATAGAAGAACAAGCTGTAGATCAACTGGCCACAAAATTCCAGGCCTGAAGGATCTCTTGATCCTAGAAACTTGAGATTGTGGGACAAACTGATCACAAAAACCCACCCTTGAGGGATGTGCTAAATATGAGAAATGAGTGTGACTGAAGTGGAGTCTCCATATCTGGCCCAGCCTCAATAGAGTCTGACCAGAGAGGAAGGCCTTCCCATGACCTCAGGAACACCAACGATCCTGCAGAATCCTGCCCAAGTGCTAACAATGGAGATCTCCACATGACATGGTGCTTCATACGAGCGATTGTGTGGAGCTCCTTCCTCAGGCAGACCGGTGTAACATAGAGGGCATGCTGCACTAGCAGAGGTACTGTCCATCAGCTGAGGTGACAAATGGAGGCCCTTTCCCCCACCTTCCCTCAGAATTGGACAAATAGACATCTCAGTCATTTCAGGGTCGCCCTACTCTCCTGGGCCAACAGTGACCCTCAATCAACCCCACTAGAAAATAAAATGACTCCTTGGTCATTTCTCTTCAAGACATTAGTGAAATCTTGCTGTGCACTAATGTGGTGCAGTATTTCCCACAGTGCAACAGTGTGACTGCACTCTCACAGTACCTCATTGGCTCTCAGAAGCTTCCGGACTGCCTGAGGTGGTATAAGGCGCAATGGAAATGCATTTGTGCCCTATACTGAAGCCTACTCTCTGCTGTTTCCTTACATTGGTGAGGAGACCACTGGGCGAGGCTCTTCAACATAGAGGTCAGCTGAGCAGAAGGCGTCACCATGAGGGTTCTGGGCAATAGCAGCGTACTCGCCCTCATTCTCGCTGACTGCGTGAAGGATGATCAGTGAGTGGAAGCCCTGGTCCCGCACAATACGCAGCTCCTCCGTCTCCACCACCCGCTCACCTGCCGAACAGAGAAATAGGACATCAGAGCACTTTAATGGTCATTACCGCTGAAGACAGGGAGTGAGAGAGTGTGGGCAAGAGAGAGGGAAAAAGGCAAAGAGCAAGAGAGAGAGGGAGAGTGGGCAAGTGAGAGGGAAAAAGGCAGAGAGGGAGAGTGGGCAAGGGAGAGGAAAAGACAGAGACAGGGAGAGTGGGCCAGAGAGAGGGAAAAAGGCAGAGAGAGAGTGGGCAAGCGAGAGGAATAAAGGCAGAGAGAGAGGGAGAGTGGGCAAGGGAGAGGGAAAAAGGCACAGAGAGAGGGAGAGTGGGCAAGGGAGAGGGAAAAGGCACAGAGAGAGGAAGAGTGGGCAAGAGAGAGGGAAAAAGGCAGAGAGAGAGGGAGAGTGGGCAAGGGAGAGGGAAAAGGCGCAGAGAGAGGGAGAGTGGGCAAGGGAGAGGGAAAAGGCACAGAGAGAGGGAGAGTGGGCAAGCGAGAGGGAAAAAGGCAGAGAGAGAGAGTGGGCAAGGGAGAGGGAAAAGGCACAGAGAGAGGGAGAGTGGGCAAGGGAGAGGGAAAAAGGCAGAGAGAGAGAGAGGGAGAGTGGGCAAGGGAGAGGGAAAAGGCACAGAGAGAGGGAGAGTGGGCAAGAGAGAGGGAAAAAGGCAGAGAGAGAGAGTGGGCAAGGGAGAGGGAAAAGGCACAGAGAGAGAGGGAGAGTGGGCAAGGAGAGAGAAAAAGGCAGAGAGAGGGGGAGTGGGCAAGAGAGAGGGAAAAGGCAGAGAGAGGGAGAGTGGGCAAGGAAGAGGGAAAGAGGCAGAGAGAGGTAGAGTGGCCAAGGGAGAGGGAAACAGACAGAGAGAGGGAGAGTGGGCAAGGAGAGGGAAAAAGGCAGAGGGGGGAGTGGGCAAGAGAGAGGGAAAAAGGCAGGGAGAGGGAGAGTGGGCAAGAGAGGGAAAAAGGCAGAGAGAGGGAGAGTGGGCAAGGGAGAGGGAAAGAAGCAGAGAGAGAGGGAGAGTGGGCAAGAGAGAGGGACAAAGGCAGAGAGAGAGGGAGAGTGGGCAAGGAGAGGGAAAAGACAGAGAGAGGGAGAGTGGGCAAGCGAGAGGGAAAAAGGCAGAGAGAGAGGGAGAGCGGGGAAGGGAGAGGGAAGAAGGCAGAGAGAGTGTTCAAGGGAGAGGGAAAAAGGCAGAAAGAGAGGGAGAGTGGGCAAGAGAGAGGGAAAAGGCGCAGAGAGCGGGAGAGTGGGCAAGGAGAGGGAAAAAGGCGGGGGGGGAGTGGGCAAGGGAGAGGGAAAAGGCAGAGAGAGGGAGAGTGGGCAAGGGAGAGGGAAAAGGCAGAGAGAGGGAGAGTGGGCAAGAGAGAGGGAAAGAGGCAGAGAGAGAGAGTGAGTGGGCAAGTGAGAGGAAAAGACAGAGAGAGGGAGTGGGCACGGGAGAGGGAAAAGGCAGAGAGGGAGAGTGGGGAAGGGAGAGGGAAAAAGGCAGACAGAGAGGGAGAGTGGGGAAGGGAGAGGGAAAAAGGCAGAGAGAGGGAGAGTGGGCAAGGGAGAGGGAAAGAGGCACAGAGAGGGGGAGAGTGGGCAAGAGAGAGGGAAAAGGCAGAGAGAGGGAGAGTGGGCAAGAGAGAGGGAAAAGGCACAGAGAGAGGGAGAGTGGGCAAGAGAGAGAGAAAAAGACAGAGAGAGGGAGAGTGGGGAAGGGAGAGAGAAAAAGGCAGAGAGAGGCAGAGTGGGGAAGGGAGAGGGAAAAGGCAGAGAGAGAGAGTGAGTGGGCAAGGAAGAGGAAAAGACAGAGAGAGGGAGTGGGCACGGGAGAGGGAAAAAGGCAGAGGGGTGGAGTGGGCAAGAGAGAGGGAAAAGGCAGAGAGAGGGAGAGTGGGCAAGGGAGAGGGAAAGAGGCAGAGAGAGAGAGTGAGTGGGCAAGTGAGAGGAAAAGACAGAGAGAGGGAGTGGGCACGGGAGAGGGAAAAGGCAGAGAGGGAGAGTGGGGAAGGGAGAGGGAAAAAGGCAGACAGAGAGGGAGAGTGGGGAAGGGAGAGGGAAAAAGGCAGAGAGAGGGAGAGTGGGCAAGGGAGAGGGAAAGAGGCACAGAGAGGGGGAGAGTGGGCAAGAGAGAGGGAAAAGGCAGAGAGTGGGCAAGAGAGAGGGAAAAGGCACAGAGAGAGGGAGAGTGGGCAAGAGAGAGAGAAAAAGACAGAGAGAGGGAGAGTGGGGAAGGGAGAGAGAAAAAGGCAGAGAGAGAGGGAGAGTGGGCAAGCGAGAGGAAAAGACAGAGAGAGGGAGAGTGGGCAAGAGAGAGGGAAAAGGCAGAGGGAGAGTGGGGAAGGGAGAGAGAAAAAGGCAGAGAGAGGCAGAGTGGGGAAGGGAGAGGGAAAAGGCAGAGAGAAGGAGAGTGGGCAAGGGAGAGGGAAAAATGCAGAGAGAGGGAGAGTGGGTAAGGGAGAGGGAAAAGGCAGAGAGTGGGGAAGAGAGAGGGAAAAGGCAGAGAGAGGGAGAGTGGGGAAGGGAGAGAGAAAAAGGCAGAGAGAGGCAGAGTGGGGAAGGGAGAGGGAAAAGGCAGAGAGAAGGAGAGTGGGCAAGGGAGAGGGAAAAATGCAGAGAGAGGGAGAGTGGGTAAGGGAGAGGGAAAAGGCAGAGAGTGGGGAAGAGAGAGGGAAAAGGCAGAGAGTGGGGAAGAGAGAGGGAAAAGGCAGAGAGAGGGAGAGTGGGGATGGGAGAGGGAAAAAGGCAGAGTGAGGGGGAGTGGGCAAGAGGGAGGGAAAAAGGAAGAGAGAGAGGGAGAGTGGGCAATCGAGAGGGAAAAAGGCAGAGAGAGGGAGAGTGGGTAAGGGAGAGGGAAAAGGCAGAGAGAGAGGGAGAGTGGGCAAGCGAGAGGGAAAAAGGCAGAGGGAGGGAGAGTGGGGAAGGAAGAGAGAAAAAGGCAGAGAGAGAGGGAGAGTGGGCAAGGGAGAGGGAAAGAGGCAGAGAGAGAATGGGCAAGAGAGAGGGAACAAAAGCAAGAGTAAGGCAAAGGGGGAGCAAGGGAGAGAGAGTGGGCAAGAGAGAGAATAAAACAGAGAGAGCAAGAGAGAGAGAGAATGGACAAGAGAAAGTGAGATAGAGTATGGGTCAGACAGAGCAAGTGACCGATGGACCAAGAAAGAGAAAAATAGCACAGAGAGAGAGCAAATGACAATGGACAAGAGAAAGAAGAGTACAAGAGAGAGAGAGAAAGCAAGAGAGAGAAGAAAAAGGAGAGCAAGAGAGAGAAAACGGAGAGAGACAGAGCAAGAGAGAGACAGCAAAATGGAGAGAACAAGAAAAAGAGACAACAAAAAAAGGGAGAGAGAGAGATGTTTCTGAAGATGTACTCATCAGCATAAATGCAAGAATACCAAATTGCACAGCGTCCCAACAATTGTTACCACGGGAGAAAAGGCTGACAGTGACAAGTTGGCTAGGATTTGCTGGTGCACTGCAAGGTTATGAGCCAGGTATAAGCTCCTCAAGCTCGCGGCATGAGACCTGGACATGTCCCTTTTGTTTGCACAGCATGTGTTGTCAAGTGACTGGCTTCTCCCAATTGTAAATGACCCCATTACGAGCTGAACAGGTCACCTGAAATGGTCAGTGCTGCTGTCAGCACACTGAGCTGTTCAGCCAGTGCTGTCTGAATGGTTTGCAACATTGAACATCCTGCTGTGGCTTTAGCAAGCAAGGGATTATAGAGTACAGACTGTTACCACCAACCGGGGGAGATACTGTTGGGTTCAGGTTGGAACCTGGCATTTCAGTGACATCAGACACGGTCCTTTAATTCTGTGGTAAACGGAAAATCTTTTTGGACCGGTGTCGAATGCAAGACCAAAACATCAACAATATACCTCGGTCTTTCTCCGCAATGTTAATGTTTTGTACAACCAAGATATTATTACAATTTTTACTCAAAAATAATTAAATATTTTACTTGGATTAATTAACAGCTCTTTGATAGACTCAGGAAGTGCAGGAGACATATCTTCCTGGGCTATGTGGGAGTCTCACATATATAAAGGGGTGAAAACTAGGTCAGAAAGGTCGGCCAGAATTTTATTAGGAAGTTCAGCTGCAGTTGACCAAAAGGCTAATAAAGTTGGAGAAAATTAATTATGAAAGTAAATTGGCAAGAAATATAAAACCAAACAGCAAGAGCTTCTACATCAAGATTTGGAGGAACATTCTTAAGGTGAGAGGAAAGAGATTTATACAGATTTTTTACACAGATGGTTCACATGTGGAACGAACTTCCTGAGGAAGTGATGGGTGTGGGTACAGTTACAATGTTTAAAAGACATTTGGACAGTTACATGAAGAGGAAAGGTTTGGAGGGATATGCAGGCGAAGATGAGGACTGCAGATGCTGGAGATTAGAATTGAGAGTGTGGTGCTGGAAAAGCACAGCAGGTCAGGTAGTATCCGAGGGGCGGGAGAATCGACATTTTGGGTAAAAGCCCTTCATCAGAAATGAGGCTGTGAGCCGAGGGAGTGGAGAGATAAATGGGAGGGGGGGGGTGGAGGTGGGGGTGACAGTGATAGGTCGGAGAGGAGGGTGGAGCGGATAGGTGGGAAGGAAGGTGGACAGGTCATGAGGGGGTTGCCAAATTGGAAGGTTGGAACTGGGATAAGGTTGGGGGAGGGGAAATGAAGAAACTGGTGAAATTCACATTGATGTCATGGGGTTCGAGGGTCCCGAGGCGGAAGATGGGGTGTTCTTCCTCCAGGCGTCGGGCGGCCAGGCCTAAGGTGTAGGCGCAGGTTTTGCAACTCCTGCGGTGGCAGGGTAAGGTATTGGGAGGAGAGGGTGGATTTCGGGATGCGTGGAACTGACGAGGCAGTCACGGAGGTAACGCTCTTTACAGAAAACGGATAGGGAAGGAAGGGAAATAAATCTATGGCGGTGGGGTCAGTTTGTAGGTGGCAGAAATGGTGGAGGATGATGTGATATATCTGGAGGTTGGTGGGGTGGAAGGTGTGTAATGGGGGGTTCTGTCCTTTTGCGGTTGGAGGTGTGGAGTTCAAAGGTGGAGGCGCGGAAAGTGGAGGGCATGATCACCACGTGGGAGGGGAAATTGCAGTCTTTTAAGAAGGAGGCCATCTGGTATGTTCTGTGGTGGAACTGATCCTCCTGGGGTGGAGGTGGAGGAGTTGGGAATAAGCGATAGCACTTTTGCAGGAGGTAGAGTGGAAGGAGGTGTAGTCCAAGTAGCTGTGGGAGTCGATTGTAGAAGATGTCAATGTTGAGTCGGTCACCGTTGATGGAGTTCGAGAGGTCCAGGAAGGGGAGAGAGGTGTCTGAGATGGTCCAGGTGAACTTAAGGTCAGGATGGAATGTGTTGGTGAAGTTGATGAATTGTTCAACCTCCTTGCAGGAGCACAAGGTGGCGCCGATACAGTCATCAATGTAGTAGAGGATAAGGTGGGGAATGGTGCCGGTGTAACTGTGGAAGATGGACTGCTCTACATAGCAACAAAGAGACAGGCATTAGCTGGGGCCCTTTCCAACCCTTTGGTCTGAAGGAAGTGGGCGGATTCAAAGGTAGTTTAGTGCACTGACATCTACACCGCTGAAGCCAGGTGCAAATTCACAGATACTTCCTCCTACTGTCCCCTCGACCATGACCTCACCTCCCATAGCCAAACCATTATCTCCCAGACCATATACAATCTCATCACCTCAAGGGATGTCCCAATCACAGGCTCCAACCTCATCTACATTAAACTCCATCTGCCAATCCTCAGCCCATTGGCCCATCTGGTCAAGATCCCGTTGTAATCTGAGGTAACGTTCTTTGCTGTCCACTACACCTCCAATTTTAGTGTTATCTGCAAACTTACTAACTATACCTCCTATGTTTACATCCAAATCATTTATATAAATGCCGAAAAGTTGTGGACCCAGCACCGATCCTTGTGGCACCCACTAGTCACAGGCCTCCAGTCTGAAAAACAACCCTCCACCACCACCCTCTGTCTTCTAAGCCAGTTCTGTATCCAAATGACTAGTTCTCCCTGTATTCCATGAGATCTAACCTTGCTCATCTTGTCGAACCTTGTCGAACGCCTTACTGAAGTACTTACTCTCTATATTAATGGACCTGGAGGTTGCAGAGTGTATTGTATCCAAATTTGCTGGTGATACAAAAATAGGTAAGGCGGCAGGTTGTGATGAGGACAAGGAATATGCAAGGGAGAGAGCTAGGTTGAGAGAATGGGCAAAACTCGGTAGGTAGAGTTTAATGGAGGAAAATGTGAGATCACACACTTCTGTAGAAAGAAACAAAAGTCAGATTATTATTTAAAAGGAGAGAGATTCCCAAGGAAGTGCACCGCAGAGGGATCTGGGTATCCTAGTACGTGAAAGACAAGATGTCAGCATTGGGGTACAATCAGTAATTAAGCTGGCATTGGAGTCAGTTTAAAGTAATTCACTAGGCTGATTCCTGGGATAAAGGGGTTAATTTATCAAGAATAGCTCGATAGTTAGCCTTTATTCATTAGAATTTAGAAGACTGAGGGGATTTGACAGGGTAGATATCGTGAAGATGTTTCCACTATTGGGGGAATTTCGAGCTGGGGCATAATTACAGAATCCAGAATAATCTTTTAAAACTGAGATGTGAAGGAATTTTTTCTCTCAGAGGCTAGTGAGTGGAATTCGCTCCTCCAGAGAGATGTGGAGACTAGATCACTATGAATATTTAAAAAGAAGAAGGAGATTAATTTTATGAAATATCAGGGAGCTGAGGGCTTTGAGGAATTGTCTCGAAAGTGGAGTTGATGCCTAGACTCCATCAGCCATGGTCCTGTCGAAGGACAGGACAGGCTTGAGGAGCTGAATGCCCTTTTTCTGCTCTTGTTTCTAATGAGGGTATGTGTGGTAGGTTCCTGTGGTGATTACTTGAACCCAGAAGCTCCTGTCTCAGAGTGAGAGCACTGCCCATTGAGCAATGTATGACACAGGAGATAATCTGTGCTGGGCTTCTCGTGCAAGGTCTACATTGATCATCTCAGTGCCTTGCCACAGGTGCTGTCTTTACAACAAGGCAGGATGACTAGAAATCCCCAACATCCCCCCACCCCCCAAAATGTTTCTGAGGACCGCCAAGGGTTCATCAAAGCATCATGGACCAAAATTGACCCCCAATGCCAAGTAAGAGATGACTGACATCACTGGCAATGCCAGCTCCATTCTCCTAACTCCCCTTGAGCAGAACGGCTCGCTCAGCCGTTTCAGGGAGACGCCTGTGGGATATTGCTGTACACCAGTTGACTGCTGCAGTCTGGCAGTGACAGTGCCTCAAGACGTAAAGAGCTGGCTTGGCAGTAGGGTTCTCCCGGCACGCTGTGACGTCGGGCATGGTGTGGAATGGGAGTCAGAGCCTCTCTCCATGCTACGTTGTCGGGGTTACCGTAGTGCATCCAGGTGACGGTGGGCGGGGGAGTCCCGCTCACTTTCACATCCAGGTGGGCCGTTCTGCCCTCGATCACAAATACATCCTCCAGCTTCCTGGTGAAGAGTGGGACGATGGAAGGAAGCACAGTCAGCTTAGCACTACACGTTTTCTCGTCTGTGGGAGATAGAAGGGCCAGAGATCAGAAACTCCTCACCGAGATCAGGCCCAGGGCATAGAAATACCTCACCCAGACCAGGCCTATTTATCAGAAACCCCTCACCCAGACCAGGCTTGGGAGCAGAAACCCCTCATCGAGACCAAACACAGAGCTCAGAAACCCCTGGCCGAGACTAGGCCCAGGGCTCAGAAATCCCTCACTGAGACCAGGCCCAGGGCTTAGAAACCCCTCACCGAGACCAGGCCCAGGGCACAGAAACACCTTAACGAAACCAGCCCCAGGGCACAGAAACCTAACACCAAGACCAGGCCCAGGATTTAGAAATCCCTCACAGACACCAGGCCCAGGGATCAGAAACCCCTCACCGAGACCAGGTCCAGGGTTCAGAAATCCCTCACAGACACCAGGCCCAGGGATCAGAAACCCCTCACCGAGACCAGGCTCAGGGCTCCGAAACACCTCCACTAGACCAGGCTCAGGGCTCCAAAACACCTCCACTAGACCAGGCCCAGGGCTCAGAAACCCCTCACCGAGATCAGGCCCAGGGCTCAGAAATCCCTCACAGACACCAGGCCCAGGTCTCAGAAACCCCTCACCCAGACTAGGCCCAAGGATCAGAAACCCCTCACCGAGAGCAGGCCCAGGGCTCAGCAGCCTTTCACCGAGACCAGGTCCAGGGCTGAGAAAGCTGTCACTGAGAACACGCCCAGGGCATTAAAACCCATCATCGAGACCAGACCCAGGGCACAGAAACCCCTCATGCAGACCATGCCTATGGCTCAGAAACCCCTCACCGAGACCAGGCCCAGGGCTTAGAAACCCCTCACCGAGAACACGCCTAGTGCTCAGAAACCCCTCACCGAGACCAGGCCCAGGGCTCAGAAATCCTTTACCAAGACCAGTCCCAGGGCTCAGATATCCCTCACTGAGACCAGGCCCAGAGCTCAGAAATCCCCCATGCAGACCAGGCCCAGGGCTCAGAAACCCCTCACCGAGACCAGGGCCAGGGTTCAGAAACCCCTCAGAGAGACCAGGCCCAGGGCTCAGAAACCCCTCACTGAGACCAGGCCCAGGGCACAGAAACCCTTAATACAGACCAGGCCCAGGGCACAGAAACCCCTCACCGAGACCAGGCCCAGGGCTCAGAAACCCCTCACTGGGACAAGGCTCAGGGTTCAGAAACCCCTCACAGAGACCAGGCTCAGGGCTCATAAACCACTCACTGAGACCAGGCCCAGGGCTCAGAAATCCCTGACTGAGACCAGGCCCAGGGCTCAGAAATCCCTCACCGAGACCAGGCCCAGGGATTAGAAAACCCCTTGCCAAGACCAGGCCCAAAATTTGATAACAGAGGTTAAACAATTTGGGGTTGATGTATAAACCTGCTGTTATGGGGTTGCCCCTTTGATGAATAATTCTCTGGAATTTAGCAGAATGAGAGCAAACTTTTCATCTTGACATTTCAACAAAGAAGGACCAGTTGGATGGTCATCATTGCTCATACTGAACAGCAGCATAGGCTCAGAAACAAAAAGAGAAATCTCTGGAAAAGCCTGGCAGGTCTGACAGCGTCTGTGGAGAGAGATGAGAGTTAACATTCCGGGTCTAGTGGCCCTTCCTCAGAATGGTTTGACTGACAGTCATAGACTCCTTTCAATGTGGAACCAGGCCATTCGGCCCATTGGGTCCACACTGAGCCAACAAAGGGCACCCTCCCAGACCCATACCCCTTTACCCTATGCCTGTAACCCTGCGTCTCTCATGACTAATCCACTTAGTCTGATGTGGAGGTGCTGGTGTCGGACTGAGGTGGACAAGGTCAGAAGTCACACAACACCAGATTGTAGTCCAACTGGATTATTTGAAATCACAAGCTTTCGGAGCTCTGCTCCTTCATCAGATGAAGTCGGGTAGATAAGGGGCAGCACTCTGAAACCTTGTGATTTCAAATAAATCTGTTTGACTACAGCCTGGTGTCGTGTGACTTTGGACCTTGTCCACTTTGTCTGTATATGCCTGGACACTATGGGCAATTTAGACATTGAGTCATAAAGTTGTACAGCACAGAAGCAAACCCTTCCATCCAACTTGTCCATACTGACCAGATATCCTAAATAAATCTAGTCCCATTTGACAGCACTTGTTCATTCCCTCTAAACCCTTCCTATTCATATACCCATCCTTTTAAATGTTGTAATTGTATCAGCCTCCACCACTTCCTCTGGCAGCTTATTCCATACACGTACCACCCTCTGTGTGAAAAAGGTCCCCCCTAGCTTCCTTTTATATCTTTTCCCTCTCACCCTAAACCTATGCCCTCTAGTTCTGGACTCCTCCACCCCAGGGAAAAGACTTTGTCTATTTTTCCTATCCATGCCCCTCATGATTTTATAAACCTCTATAAGGTCACCCCTCAGACTCCGGCGCTCCAGGGAAAACAGGCCCAGCCTGTTCAGCCTCTCCTTATAGCTCAAGCCCTCCAAACCTGGCAACATTCTTATAAATCTCTTCTGAGCCTTTTCAAGTTTCACAACATCCTTCCGATAGGAGGAAGACCAGAATTGCACGCAACACGTCCCATATCTTGTGATGATGGGTCACTGGACCCGAAACTTTAACTCTGTTTTCTCTCCACAGACGCTGCCAGACCTGCTAAGCTTTTCCAGAGATTTCTGTTTTGGTTTCTGACTTCCAGCATCCATGGTTCTTGGTTTATATAGGGGCAGAGTATTCTGGATGGGCCAAACAGGCTCCTCCAGCTGTGGTTTGCTGTGCTCTGTTACCCACCTTTGGCGGTGCTGAGCTTGCAGGTGTACACCCCAGTATCGTCCTCGTGCACCGAGTTCAGGAGGAGCTTACACCTCTTGCCGTCAAAGTGCATCTTGCAGTTGAGGAGGGCGGGCTGGACCAGCTTCTCATTGGTTAGCCAGTCCACATCAACATCAGGAGGAGCCTGGATCTCGCACTCAAAGCAGGCAGACTCACCAGCGTTCACCGTAATATCCCGGGACGGAGCCAGGATGGTCAGTGCCTGGTCCTCACGCCGGGCTGCAACATAAACAACAACATGCATTTATATAGCACCCAGAGTGCCATGATAATATGAGCACTAGATAATTCATCATCCCCACAATTATCACCGCACATTCAGGGAGCATTACAGTCAGTACTTAGAAACCAACAGACAGCACTCACTCAGTACTGACTGCCGACAATGTGGCACTCCCTTAGCACTGACCCTCCAACAATGCAACACTCCCTCAGTACTGATCCTCCAACAGTGCGGCACTCTGTTAGCACTGACCTTCCGACAATGCAACACTCCCTCAGTACTGACCCTCCGACAGTGCGGCACTCCCTTAGCACTGACCTTCCAACAATGCAACACTCCCTCAGTACTGACCCTCTGACAGTGCGGCACTCCTTAGCACTGACCCTCCAACAATGCAACTCTCCCTCAGTACTGACCCTCTGACAGTGTGGTACTCCCTCAGCACTGACCCTCCGACAGTGTGGCACTCCCTCAGTACTCACCCTCCGACAGTGCGGCACTCCCTCAGCACTGACCCTCCAACAGTGCGGTTCTCCCTCTGTATTGACCCTCCGACAGTGTGGCATTCCCTCAGTACTGACCCTCTGATGGTGCGGCACTCCCTCAGTACATCCTCCGAGAGTGCAGAGTTCCATCAATACTAACCCTCCAACAGTGCAGCACTCCCTCAGTACTGACCCTCTGACAGTGCGGAATTCCCTCAGTACTGACCCTCTGATAGTGCAGCACTCCCTCAGCACTGACCCTCCTACAATACATACTCCCTCAGTACTGACTCTCCGACAGCACTGACCCCTCGAGCCTATTCTGCCAATGAATGAGATTGTGGCTGATCTGTAGCCTAACTCCATTTACCTGCCATTAGGCCATATCCCTTTATACTTTTGCTTTACAAAAATAATTGATCTCAGATTTAAAATTAACAACTGATCCAGCCTTCACTGCTGTTTGTGGAAGAGAGTTCCAAATCTCTCCCCTTTTGTGTGTAGAAGTGCTTCCTAACATTTGAAAGTAATTCATACAATTCCAGCAGCATTTCACAGTGCATTTTGAGGATAATATATTGGCTAGTGCTTAGAATGTTCTCTCAGTATCTTTTGACTTTTCAAATACTGCGTGCAATTCTGGTCTCCTTCTTATCAGAAAGCTGTTGTGAAACTTGAAAGGGTTCAGAAAAGAATTACAAAGGATGTTGCCAGGGTTGTAGGGTTTGAGCTATAGGGAGAGGCTGAATAGACTGGGATTGTTTTCCCTGGAGCATCAGAGAGTGAGGGGTGGCCTTATAGAGGTTTTTAAAATCATGAGGGGCAAAGTCTTTTCCCCAGGGGTGGGAAAGTCTAGAACTAGAGGTTTAGGGTGAGAGGGGAAAGATATAAAAGAGGAATTGGTGGAGGCTGGTACAATTACAGCATTTAAAAGGCATCTGGATGGGTATATGAATAGGAAAGGTTTAGAGGGAAATGGGCCAAGTGCTGTCAAATGGGACGAGATTAATTTGGGATATCTGGCTGGCACGGATGAGTTCAAGCGAAGGGACTCTCTCTATGCTAGACTCTATAACTGTTCCTCAGGATCAGAGTGTGAAAATTGACTCCTAACTATTGACCCTTCATTGCCACTAACCAGTTCCACTGAAACAGTGACAAGGCTGTGAGTAATAGCAGTGAAAATATCGAGATATATACAGGTATCCGTGGGTTAACACCTCGAAAACATTTGCACATTATTAAAGCATCTTGGAGATGAATGTTGAAAGGTTGCACAGTGGGGGAGTATCACCGAGAAAGACATCACAAGCAGATTTTCCCTCACACTGCCAAACCCTGGTAGCGTTCAGGGGAGTGAAAAGGTTGGAGGACTGTAGCTGATGCTGTCATAGAAACGACACAGCACAGAACGAGGCCATTCAGCTCCCGGTGACTGTGTCAGGGCTTTGGAAGCGTTATCCCATTAATCTCACACACTCGCTCTGGCCCACAGCTCAACAAACATTCTCTTTCCCAAATATTTATTTAATTCCATTTTGAAAGTTCCTTTTGAATCTGTTTCCTTCGCCCTCAGCGTTTTCCAGATCACTGTAACTCACAGAGTAAGCAAATGACCCCTCCTATTCCCCACCACACCCCCAGCCCCAGATTCTTTGATCAAGTATCTTGTCCTCCAGTTACCAATTCTTTGACCTGAGGAACTGTATCACCTGCTTCTTTGAAAGAAGCCCTTTCTGCTCTAGGGAGAATAATCCCAGCTTCTCCCATCTCTCCACATTCACTGGGGCCCCTCGTCTCTTATTCCATTCTGGTAAAGCTCCATCTGCACCCTCCCCAAATACTAAATATCCTTCCACAAGTGTGAGACCCAGGAGCTGAACACAATAACTATGATTTTTTAAAATATTTACTCACAGGATGTGGGAATCACTGGCTGGGCCAGCATTTTTTGCCCAGAGGCAGGTAAGAGTCAACCACATTGCTGCAGGTCTGGAGTCACATGTAGGCCTGGACCAGGTAATGGTGGTAGTTTCCTTCCCTCAAGAACAGTAGATGGGTGTTTATTTTCTGACAATCATCTTATGGTCATCATTAAGACTCTTAGATCCAGATTTGTGCTGAGTTCAAACTCCATAGTCTGCTGGGGTGGGACTTGAACTCGGGTCCTCAAAAAAACAAATGACCTGCATCTCTGGGTTAATAGTCCATCACCACTCTGCATGGTTTTTGAGTTCTGAGGAAGAGTCACTGGATCGGAAACGTTAGCTCTTATGTTTCTCCACAGATACTGCCAGACCTGCCGAGCTTTTCCAGCAACTTCTGTTTTTGTTGGCAACAAGCTCCTTGCTTTCAGCTCAGATTTGTTTCATGTAGGTGGTATATTTTTGGCTCAGCTACTGCTGACAAAATCATCTACTTTTTACTCCTTCTGACTTTCTCTCGCACTTAGTGAATCAGACTGGGTCGGCCACATGTTGTAGCCTCTCGGTAATGGCTGTGTATGTCAGAGCATAGACAGTTCCACCATTAGATCGAGAGGGAACAGTGGGCTACACACTGCAGTCAGAGTCTCTCACTCAGGACACTTGGTCTAAAAGGATACAAGCTCCCATCACATACCTTGCATTGCTTTATCCCCCTCTGTTTCTCAGGGCTGTGGGTATAAATGTGGAGTGTTCACAATGTCAGAACACAGAAATAGCACACAAATCTCCTCCCGCCTTACTCTGTCTCACCTTAGCAACATCTGCCTCAGTAACTTAGCAATACGGCCCTTGAACATATCTGAAGGTTTTATTCTGCACTCATCAGGATTAAGACAAGAAACGTTACATTTTAAAGCAGTGGGAAGGGTCTTCAAGGCTGATCCCTACACCATAACGGAGATTTTATACCAAAACCAAGGAGACTGCTAAACCTTTAGACTACCAGAGAGATTGGTTGGCAAGGCAAATCTGATTGGCCGAGGTGTTGCTATGGTGTGAGGAACAGGGAGCTACAGGCTCCCAGAGCTCCCGGGTAATTGAAACCAAGGTATGAGATTCAATTAGTTTGCAGAGAATGGCTCCCCACATTGCTCATTCACCATGGTAACACCTCGCTTAGTCAGAGTCAACACGCCAACCACTTACCATCCTGTTGCCCTGGATAAATTATGGTGATGGTCCAAAGTTTGGCATTCTTGCACATGTCCTGAGGACAGTAAGACGCCAAGCTTGGATGAGTGCCTCTTTCCTTTTTTCCTTATGAGCAGACTGGAAGGGCCAAATGGCCTCCTCCTGTCCCTATATTCCATGTTTCTATGAAGCTGCTGAACCACAATCATTCTCCATCAGAGTGAATTCCACTTTGTGATCTAGGAACTGAGGAACAGTAGTCGGCCATTCAGCCCCTCAAGTCTGTTCCACTATGCAAAGAGATCATGGCTGATCTGTGGCCTAGCCCCATTTACCTGCCTTTGGCCCATATCCCCTAATGACCTTGCTGAACGAAAATGTGTCTACCTTAGATTTAAATGATCCAGCATCCATTACTGTTTGTGGAAGAGAGTCCCAAACCTTTCCCACCCTTTGTGTGTCAAAGTGCTTCCTAACATCGCTCCTGAACACTCTGGCCCTCATTCTCAGACTATCCCCTAGGTCTAGAATCCCCAACCAGTGGAAACAGTTTCTCTTAATCTGCACTGTCTTTCCACTCCCCAGGCAAAGGATTGGACTCTTATTCTTGTTGAATTAATTTGTGATTATTTTAATATCATTATTCAGTGGAAGAAAGGAGCATGAGTAGGCCAATCAGTCCATCAAGTCTGCTCTGCCACCCAATAAAATCATGGATGATCTGAGAATCCTTAAGTTCACTTTCCTGCCTTTTCCCATAACCCTTGATTTCCCTAATTGATTAAACATCTGTCTGTCTCAGCCTTGAATATACTTAATGACCCAGCCTCAACAGCCTTCACTCCCATCTGAGAGAAGAAATTCCTCCTCATCTCTGTCTTACATGGATGACCCCTTAACATATGAATCCCTCTTTTTGTCCAGGTTTAAGGTGGAAGGGACCTGAATGATGAGGGACACACGTTTCTGAGATGGAAATGGTTTAAGCTCAATCATTCTAACAGGAACTCAACTCCTTTGCTCCCTCAGGAAGCTAGCTGCTCTATGACGGTTGCTGCGATGGAGTTGTGGTATTGGGCTGAATCTCGATACAGGATGCAGCAGAAATCCAGGGTGATCCCAGTCAACATCCCACATTCCACCATCCACAGCTACCAGCACGCTCAATTCTAAGACCAACTATTAATGCACACCTCGTCCAATTCATTAATGCCTTATTCAGCATCTGGTCTGGAAAACCAAAATATTAAAATTCTCATCTCTGTTTTCAAATACCTTCAATATCTCATTCCTCTTTATCTCACAGGGTCAGTACTGAGTGAGTGCCACACTGTTCAGAGGGTCAGTACTGAGGGAGTGCCGCACTGTCAGAGGGTCAGTACTGAGGGAGTGCTGCACTGTTGGAGGGTCAGTGCTGAGGGAGTGCTGCACTGTCAGAGGGTCGGTACCAAAGGAATGCCCCGCTGTCCGAGGGTCAGTACCGAGGGAGTGCCCCACTGTCAGAGGGTCAGTGCTGAGGGAGTGCCATACTGTTGGAAGATCAGTGCTGAGGGAGTGCCGCACTGTCAGAGGGTCAGTGCTGAGGGAGTGCCACACTGTCGGAGGGTCAGTACTGAGAGAGTGTCACACTGTCGAACGGTCAGTACTGAGCAGCACCGCACTGTCAAGAGGGTCAGTGCTGCACTGTCAGAGGGTCAGTACTGAGGGAGTGCCCCACTGTCCGAGGGTCAGTGTTGAAGGAGTGCCACAATGTTGAAGGGTCAGTGCTGAGGGAGTGCCACACTTGTCAGAGGGTCAGTATTGAGGGAGAATCAGTTGTAATCACCTCAGCAATGAGCGAATTACATTGTTCATAGAAACATCAGAAGTAGGAACGGGAGGAGGCCATTCAGCCCCTTGAGGTTGCTCCACCATTTAATATGATGATGGCTGATCTCATCTAATCTTCAATTCCACTTTCTTGCCCACTCCCCATAACCCTCCAACCCGTTACTCATTTAAAGTCTCGAATCTCCTTAAATTTCCCCAATATCCCAGCATCCACCGGACTCTGAGGGAGTGAATTCCATAGATTCATGACCCTTTCAGTGAAGTAATTTCTCCTGATCTCTGTCTTAAATCGGCTTCCCCCATCCTAAAGCAATGACCTCTCGTTCCAGATTGTCCCACATGAGGAAGCATCCTCTCTATATCTACTGTCAATCCCCTTTAGCATCTTCTCAACGCCAGTTAGATCTTCACTCATTCTTCTAAACTCCAGAGAGTATCTGTCAAACCTGCTCAATTTGCCTTCATAAGACCAAGCCCTCATCTCTGGAATCAATCAAGTGAACCTTCTCTGAGCTGCCTCCAATGTAACTACATCCCTCCTGAAGTAAGAAGACCAAGACTATGTGCCCTCCATGAGGTGTGGTCTCACTATGGTTGGAGTAACACTTGCCTACCTTTATAATCTATTCCATTAGCAGTAAATGCCAACATTTCATTTGCCTTCCTTGTTAACTAGTTTTTTTGTGATTCATGGACAAGGACACCCAGATCCCTCTGCATAAGAACTAGGAACAGGAGTGAGCCATCTGGCCCCTTGAGCTTGCTCTGCCATTCAATAAGATCATGGCTGATCTTTCCGTAGACTCAGATCCACTGATCCGCCCGCTCACTGTTCCCTTAATTCCTTTACTGTTCAAAAATCTATCTTTGCCTTAAAAACATTCAGCGAGGTAGCCTCAACTGCTTCACTGGACAGGGAATTCCACTGATTCACAACCCTCTGGGTGAAGAAGTTCCTCCTCAACTTAGTCCCAAATCTGCTCCCCCTAATTTTGAGGCTATGCTTCTGGTTCTAGTTTCACTTGACAGTGGAAACATTCTCTCTACTTCTAACTTTTCTATTCCCTTCATAATTTAATATGTTTCTATAAGATCCTCCCCCATTCTTCTGAATTCCAGTGAATATAATCCCTGTCTACTCAGTCTCTCCTCATAAACCAACCCCATCAACTCCGGAATCAACCTAGTGAACCCCCTCCAGTGCCAGTCCATCCTTTCTCAAGTAAGAAGATCAAAACTGCACAAAATGCTGTGCATCTTTATTTTATGCAACAACCTTTTGTGCGGCACCTTGTCAAATGTCTTCTGGAAATCCAGATACACCACATCTACTGAGTACCCATGCTCCACCAAAACACTCTGGAGATTCTCTCCATTTATAGTAGATAATAAGTTGCTTTTCTGTTCCTCCGATCAACCCAGTAATACCCTATTAGTTACATCCTGCCAACTC
Organism: Chiloscyllium plagiosum; assembly: GCF_037043375.1. NCBI lineage: Eukaryota > Metazoa > Chordata > Chondrichthyes > Orectolobiformes > Hemiscylliidae > Chiloscyllium > Chiloscyllium plagiosum. The sequence goes on along the minus strand of NW_028270145.1, from coordinate 114,290,850 downwards.
ATTGATCCTGATTCTTTGGAGCGTCAGAGGCTGAGGGGTGACCTTATAGAGGTTTAAATCGTGAGGGGCATGGATAAGGTAAATAAGGTCTTTTCCCTGGAGTGGGTGGGTACAGAACTAGAGGGCATAGGTTTAGGATGAGAGGAGAAAGAAATAAAAGGAACCTAATGGGCAACTTTTTCACGCAGAGGGTGGTACGTGAATGGTATGAGCTGCCAGAGGAAGTGGTGGAGGCTGGTACAATTACAGCATTTAAAAGACATCTGGATGGGTATGTGAATAGGAAGGGTTTAGAGGGATATGGGCCAAATGCTGGCAAATTGGACTAGGATAATTTAGGATATCTGGTCAGCATGGACGAATTGGACCGAAATGTCTGTTTCTGTGCTGTACATCTCTATCACTCTGCTCTCTATTGGTTAGCCAATCCTCTATCTAAGTCACTAAATGACCCTTCACCCCATGTGATCCTACTTTGTGTATTAACCTTTTCAAATATCTTCTACAAGGCCAGAGATACCGTATCTACAGGATCTCCATCATCCAATTTGCTTATTCATAAAACTTCATCAAATAATCAAGGCTGATTTACCTTTCACAAAACCATGCTGACTCTGCTGGATTGAATTCTGACTTTCCAAATATCCTGTTCCTTCTTCCTTTAGAATGGCAGGTGCCCCAATGCCAGGTGGGAAACTAACTGGGCTATACTTTCCTACTTTCTGCCATCCTCCCTCTTTGAATAACAGTGTCCTATTAGCATTTTCCAATCAACATGGACCTTTCCCATATCCCGGGGAATGAAGAGCTTGTTGAAAGCTGGGGAGTTTCGAGAGAAATCCCCTTGAAGCAAGGGAGTATTGTTCAGGAGGTGTCCGTGACTCAGCCAGAGTGAATCTATCCTCGCCTGTATTGGCTATGTAATTCAGAGTGCTCTGTGTACTAACAGTTCATTGCAGAGTTACACAGGCAGGTGACAATAACTGGGAGACATCATGCACCATTGTTATTCATTCAGAACCCTCCTTGACACAGTCTGCTGTTGCCTCTGTTTGAAGTGTACTTATTCCTGGTTATTGAAAGCTGTGGGTTACTCGTATCCAAACAAACAGATCCAGTTGATGAGAGAGAACACTAGGTTAGTGCTTAGTCATGGCATTACAGGGATAGACCTCAAGACAACACTCAGTTTGGTTTCAGTCCTTTACCAGAACGTCAAATGTTCCCTGCCCTGACACCTCATCAAGATTTGGCCATCCCCACTGCACTGGTTACCCAGAAACCCAAGCCTCGGGGAACATGATTTCAAATCCCACCAACAGCGGTAATGTCTCTACCTGTGAGCCAGGAGGCCCCAGGTTCAGGTCTAATCAGGTCCAGAGATGTGTAATAACATCTCTGATCAAATTGATTAAAAAAAATGTAACTCTCTTCCTGGAATCTTGTGACACAGTGGTAGCATTCATATCTCTGAGCTGGGAGACCCCAGATTCCATTCTACCACAATAGCTGGTGGAACTTAATCAATCAGAAATTGAAAGCTAAAGATTGATCACTGGTTACTGTAAGAGCCCATCTGGGTTACATATGTCCTTTAGAGAAGGGATTCTGCAATCCTTACCTGGTCTGGCCAACATGTGACTCCAGACCCACTCCAATGTGGCTGACTCTGGAATAACTGAACAAGGTACTCGTTCAAAGGGGTAATTAGGGATGGGGAACAGAAACTGATTTTGCCAGCGACACCATTATTTCACGTAAGAATAAAGAAAATAAAACCTCTGTACTCCATAGTTTTTGGTTCAACAGTTTCCTTATTTCAGTCCTCACCCCCACAGTAAGAGAGTCCCTCCTCTGTCTCACCCTCTCGCTCTTTCTCTCTCTGTCTTTCCTTCCCCCTCTTTCTCTCTCTCTCTCCCTCTCTCTCTCTCACACACACACACGCACACATACTCTCTTTCTCTCTCTTTTTCTCTCTGCCCCTTTCTAGAGAATTGGCAGCAGAGCAGGATTAAAAAATCACAACAGACGCTGGGGAACAACAAGGCTTGTTTTGTGATTTACATTTTTCCCAAGATTCTGGAGCGTTCTGCTGAGTCGTGGGAGGAGTGTGGGAGGTAAAGATACCAACCTTGTGCTGGCACACCGCATGAGCGGAGACAGATTGAAATTTCAATTCACTGTCACGGGCTGAGCGAGCGTCTGCACGGCCCTCAGGCAGAGAGCTATTGTGTGGCCCTCACCTCCTCACAACTGACCAAATGGATAAGCACGCTGGTCCTGGCTTGTAGCTGGCTTTGTGCAGTGGGCCGGGAGTCCGAACCAGGCTTACTGGGGAAGGAGCCCCAGTATCTGAAACATCAGTCCTGACCAAGAGCAGGCTGCAGTCTCTTCATTCTCCTCCCTCTGAAGGAGCTCATAGAGTCATAGAGATGTACAGCACGGAAAGAGACCCTTCGGTCCAACCTGACCAGATATCCCAACACAATCTAGTCCCACCTGCCAGCACCCAGCCCATATCCCTCCAAACCCTTCCTATTCATATACCCATCCAAATGTCTCTTAAATGTTGCAATTGTACCAGCCTCCACCACATCCTCTGGCAGCTCATTCAATACTCGTACCACTCTCTGTGTGAAAAAGTTGCCCCTTAGGTCTCTTTCATATCTTTGCCCTCTCACCCTAAACCTATACCCTCTAGTTTTGGACTCCCCGACCCCAGGGAAAAGACTTTGTCTATTTATCCTATCCATGCCCCTCATAATTTTGTAAACCTCTATAAGGTCATCCCTCAGCTTCCGATGCTCCAGGGAAAACAGCCCCAGCCTGTTCAGCCTCTCCCTATAGCTCAAATCCTCCAACCCTGGCAACATCCTTGTAAATCTTTTCTGAACCCTTTCAGGTTTCACAACATCTTTCTGATAGGAAGGAGACCAGAATTGCATGCAATATTCCAACAGGGGCCTAACCAATGTCCTGTACAGCCGCAACATGACCTCCCAACTCCTGTACTCAATACTCTGACCAATAAAGGAAAGCATACCAAACACCTTCTTCACTATCCTATCTACCTGTGACTCCACTTTCAAGGAGCAATGAATCTGCACTCCAAGGTCTCTTTGTTCAGCAGTGCTCCCTAGGACCTTACCATTAAGTGTATATGAAAAAAGTGAGGACTGCAGATGCTGGAGATCAGAGCTTAAAAATGTGTTGCTGGAAAAGCACAGCAGGTCAGGCAGCATCCAAGGAGCAGGAGAATCGACGTAGAGCTTATGCCCGAAACGTCGATTCTCCTGCTCCTTGGATGCTGCCTGACCTGCTGCACTTTTCCAGCAACACATTTTTCAGCATTAAGTGTATATGTCCTGCTAAGATTTGCTTTCCCAAAATGCAGCACCTCACATTTATCTGAATTAAACTCCATCTGCCACACTTCAGCCCATTGACCCATCTGATCAAGATCCTGTTGTAATCTGAGGTAACCCTCTTCGCTGTCCACTACACCTCCAATTTTGGTGTCATCTGCAAACTTACTAACTGTACCTCTTATGCTCGCATCCAAATCATGTATGTAATTGACAAAAAGTAGAGGACCCAGCACCGATCCTTGTGGCACTCCACTGGTCACAGGCCTCCAGTCTGAAAAACAATCCTCCACCACCACACTGTCTGCTACCTTTGAGCCAGTTCTGTATCCAAATGGCTAGTTCTCTCTGTATTCCGTGAGATCTAACCTTGCTTCTCAGTCTCCCATGGGAAACCTTGTCGAACGCCTTACTGAAGTCCATATGGATCACATCTACCGGTCTGCCCTCATCAATCCTCTTTGTTACTTCTTCAAAAAACTGTCAAGTTTGTGAGACATGATTTCCTATGCACAAAGCCATGTTGACTATCCCGAATCAGTCCTTGCCTTTCCAAATACATGTTCATCCTGTCCCTCAGGATTCCCTCCAACAACTTGCCCACAACTGACGGCAGGCTCACCGGTCTATAGTTCTCTGGCTTGTCCTTAACACCCTTCTTAAACAGTGGTACCAGGTTTGCCAACCTCCAGTCTTCCGGCACCTCACCTGTGACTATCGATGATACAAATATCTCAGCAAGAGGCCCAACAATCACTTCTCTAGCTTCCCACAGAGTTCTAGGGTACACCTGATCAGGTCCTGGGGATTTATTCACCTTTACCCATTTCAAGACATCCAGCACTTCCTCCTCTGTAATATGGACATTTTGCAAATGTCACCATCTATTTCCCTACAGTCTATATCTTCCATATCCTTTTCCACAGTAAATACTGATGCAAAATATTCATTTAGTATCTCCCCCATTTTCTGTGGCTCCGGTTTCCTCCCACAGTCCAAAGATGTGCGGGTCAGGTGAATTGGCCATGCTAAATTGCCCGTAGTGTTAAGTTAAAGGGGTAAAGGTAGGGGTATGGGTGGGTTGCGCTTCGGCGGGTCGGTGTGGACTTGTTGGGCCGAAGGGCCTGTTTCCACACTGTAAGTAATCTAATCTAATCTAATCTAATCTAATCTCCCCCATTTTCTGTGGCTCCACACAAAGGCCGCCTTGCAGGTCTTTAAGGGGCCCTATTCTTTCCCTAGTTACCCTTTTGTCCTTAATGTATTTGTAAAAACACTTTGGATTCTCCTTAATTCTAATTGCCAAAGCTATCTCATGTCCCCTTTTTGCCCTCCTGATTTCCCTCTTAATTATACTCCAACTGCCTACTCTTCTGAGGATTCACTCGATCTATCCTGTCTATACTTGACATATGCTTCCTTCTTTTTCTTAACCAAACCCTCAATTTCTTTAGTCATTCAGCATTCCCTATACCTACCAGCCTTTCCTTTCACCCTGACAGGAATATACTGTCTCTGGATTCTTATTATCTCATTTCTGAAGGCTTCCCATTTTCCAGCCGTCCCTTTACCTGCGAACATCTGCCCCAATCAGCTTTCGAAAGTTCTTGCCTAATACCGTTGCTGGCCCCAAAGTGCTCTCCCATTGCCACCTCAATCATCTGCTCTGCCTTATTTCCCAAGAGTAGATCAAGTTTTGCACTTTCTGTAGTAGGTATATCCACATACTGAATTTTTTGAGTTGGGCAATGAGGTCTTACAGAGTTTGCCACTTCACACTCAGAAGACAGATTTTATGGTAAAGCACTTAAACAGAGATGGTAAGCAAAGATAACAGAAAGCTGGCCCTTCCAGCCTGTTGTGCCATTCAATATGATCATGGCTGATCATCCACCTCAATCCCCCATTCCCGCTTTCTCCCCCATACCTGTTGATCCCTTTAGCCCTCAGAACTATGAGGAACTCCTTCTTGAAAACATTCAATGTTTTGGCTTTAACCGCTTCCTGTAACAGAGAGCTCCCCAGGCTCCGCACATCCCGGGTGAGGACATTTCTCCTCATCTCCGTCCGAAATGGCCTACCTCGTATCCTTAGACTGTGGCCCCCCCTGGTTCAGCACTCCCTGGTCATCAGGAACACCCTTCCTGTGTTTATCTTGTCTACTTCCTGTGAGAATTTTATAGGTTTCTGTGTGATCCCCTCATTTTTCTAAACTCCAGTGAAAATAGTCCTAACCAATCCAGTCTCTGCTCATCCGTCAGTCCTGCCATCCAAAAGGGAGTGATGAGGAAGTGCGACCTCAGGGGGCTGGGGTGAGCGTGGGAAAGAGGGGAAAGGGAGGTGGGCAGAGTTCCTGGCTCAGTAATTGGCCCAAACAGGTTGATGAGCATCCACTGCCCTCCCAGCTGCCTCTGAGTATTTCGAATCTGAGTTTACAGTTAGGCCACACTGACACCGTACAATTACCGCTCTGTACGATGGAGTGGGAGCAACCTTCCAGCTCCAACAAAGCTGACTCTGCTAAACTCCAAACTTATCCCATTCATCGATCCACCTCATCCCCACAAACACATTGTGATCTCCGAACCCACTCTCTCCCTCTGTCTCCGCAGAATCTTTTCACCAGTTCTCCATCCGCTGTCCAAATTTCCCAAATCTCTAAGGATGTTCTGAACACACTCTGTCTGTGATCACTCTGAGTGACACAATTGCTGTGCTCACGAACAGAGTGACACATTCTCTCTGTTCTCACTATAAGAGTGACACTGTCTCTCTGTGCTCACTATCAGAAAGACACTCTCTCACTATGCTATCAGAGTGTCACTCTTGCTGTGCTCACTATCAGAGTGACACTCTTGTGGTGTTCACTATCAGAGTGTCACTCTTGCTGTGTTCACTATCAGAGTGCACTTTTGCTGTGCTTACTATTAGAGTGACACTCTTGCTGTGCTCACTATCAGAGTGACACTCTTGTGGTGTTCACTATCAGAGTGTCACTCTTGCTGTGTTCACTATCAGAGTGACATAGAACATTACAGCGCAGTACAGGCCCTTCAGCCCTCGATGTTGTGCCGCCCTGTCATACTAATCTGAAGCCCATCCCACCTACACTATTCCATGTACGTCCTTATGCCTGTCCAATGAGGATTTAAATGCACTTAAACTTGGCGAATCTACTACTGTTGCAGGAAAAGCATTCCATAACCTTACTACTCTTTGAGTAAAGAAACTACCTCTGACATCTGTCTTACACCTATCTCCCCTCACTTTAAAGTTGTGTCCCCTCGTGTTTGCCGTCCCTATACTTGGAAAAAGGCTCTCCCAGTCCACCCTATCTCACCCTCTGATTATCTTGTATGTCTCTATTAAGTCACTTCTCAACCTTCTTCTCTCTAATGAGAACAGGCTCAAGACCCTCAGCCTATCCTCGTAAGACATTCCTTCCATACCAGGCAACATCCTAGTAAATCTCCTCTGCACCCTTTCCAAAGCTTCCACATCCTTCTTATAATGCGGTGACCAGGAACTGTACACAATACTCCAAGTGTGGCCGTATCAGAGCTTTGTACAGCTGTAGCATAACCTCCTGGTTCCAGAACTCAGTCCCTCTATTAATAAAGGCCAAAACACTGTATGCCTTCTTAACAACCCTGTCAATCTGGGTGGCAACTTTCAGGGATCTGTGTACCTGGACACCGAGATCTCTCTGCTCATCTGCACTCCCAAGAATCCTACCATTAGCCCAGTACTTTGCATTCCGATTACTCCGTCCAAAGTGTATCACCTCAAACTTGTCCACATTAAACTCCATTTGCCACCTCTCAGCCTAGCTCTGCATCCTATCTATGTCTCTCCGCAACCTACTACATCCTTCATCACTATCCACAACTCCACCTAGTGTCGTCTGCAAATTTACTAACTCACCCTTCTAAGCCCTCATCCAGATCATTTATAAAAATGACGAACAGCAGTGGACCCAACGCCAACTCTTGCGGTACGACGCTAGTAACTGGAAACCAAGATGAACATGTTCCATCAACTACAACCCTCCTTTTTCTTTCAGCAAGCCAATTACTGATCCAAACTGCTATGTCTCCCACAATCCCATTCCTCCGCATTTTGTATAGTAGCCTACTGTGGGGAACCTTAGCGAATGCTTTGCTGAAATCCATATATACCACATCAACCGGTTTACTCTCATCTGCCTGTTTGGTCACTTTGTCAAAAAGCTCAATAAGCTTCGTTAGGCATGACCTACCCTTCACAAAACCGTGCTGACTGTCCCTGATCAGATTATTCTTTTCTAGATGATTATAAATCCTATCTCTTATAACCTTTTCCAACAGGAGATGGAAATGTGTTGCTGGAAAAGCGTAGCAGGTCAGACAGCATCTAGGGAACAGGAGAATCGACGTTTCGGGCATTAGCCCTTCTTCAGGAATGAGGAAAGTTGGTCCAGCAGGCTAAGAATAAAAACCTTTTCCAACACTTTACTAACAACTGAAGTGAGACTCACTGGTCTGTAATTACCAGTGTTGTCTCTCCTACCCTCTTTGAACAAGGGAACTACATTTGCTGTCCTCCAGTCCTCAGGCACTATTCCTGTAGACAATTATGATTTGAAGATCACTGCCAAAGGTTCGGCAATCTCTTCCCTTGCTTCCCAGAGGATCCAAGGATAAATCCCATCTGGCCCAGGGGACTTGTCTATTTTCACTCTCTGCAGTATTTCTGATACCTCTTCCTTGTGAACCTCAATCTCTTCTAGTCTAGATGCAAGTATCTCTGTATCTTCCTCGCCAACATTTTCATTTTCTACAGTGAACACTGTCGAAAAATATTTATTTAGTGCCTTCCCTATCTCCTCTGACTCCACACACAACTTCCCACTATTATCCTTGATTGACCCTAATTTAACTCTCATCATTCTTTTATTCCTGACATACCTATGGAAAGCCTTAGGGTTAACCCTGATCCTATCCGCCAACAACTTCTCATGTCTCCTCCTGGCTCTTCTGAGCTCTCTTTTTAGGTCTTTCCTGACTTCCTTGTAATCCTCAAGCACCCTGAGTTTTCACATTTTGTCCTAACATAAGCCTTCTTCCTCTTCTTGACCAGGGATTCCACTTCCTTAGTAAACCACGGCTCACGCGTTCTATATCTTCCTCCCTGCCTGACAGGTACATACTTATCTAGGATACACAGGAGCTTTTCCTTGAATAAGCTCCACATTTTTAATGTGCTCATCCCCTGCAGTTTCCTTCCCTCGGTGGAGCACACCTATCCCTTTCCATCACTAAAGTAAACCTGACGGAATTGTGATCGCTGTCTCCAAAGTGCTCACCTACTTCCAAGTCTAACATCTGGCCAGGCTTGTTACCCAGTACTAAATCTAATGTGGCTTCGCCCCTTGTAGGTCTGTCTACATACTGTGTCAGGAAGCCCTCCAGCACACACTGGACAAAAACTGACCCATCTATAGTACTCGTACTGTAGTGTTCCCAGTCAATATTTGGATAGTTGAAGTCCTCCATGACAACTACCCTGCCTCTCTCACTCCTATCGAGAATCATCTTTGCTATCCTTTCCTCTACGTCTCTGGGACTATTCGGACACTCTGGGACACTCTCATTGTGCTCCCTATCAGAGTGACACTCTTGCTGTGTTCACTGTCAGAGTGCACTTTTGCTGTGCTCAATATCAGAGTGACACTCTTGCTGTGCTCACTATCAGAGTGACACTTTCTGTGTTCACTATCAGAGTGCACTCCTGCTGTACTCACTATCAGAGTGCACCCTCGCTGTGCTCACTATTAGAGTGATACACTCACTGTGCTCACTATCAGGGTGCACATTTGCTGTGCTTACTATCAGAGTGACACTCTAGCTGTGCTCACTACCAGAGTGCACATTCACTGTACTCACCATCAGAGTGACACTCTCTCTCTGTGCTCACTAACAGAAAAACACTCTCTCATTGTGCTATCAGAGTGCACTTTTACTGTGCTCAGTATCTGTGACACTCTTGCTGTGCTCACTATCAGAGTGACACTCTTGCTGTGCTCACTATCAGAATGACACTCTTGCTGTGTTCACTATCAGAGTGACACTCTTGCTGTGCTCACTATCAGAGTTATACTCTCATTGTGCTTACTATCAGAGTGCACTTTTGCTGTGCTCAACATCAGAGTGAAACTCTTGCTGTGTTCACTATCAGAGTGACACTCTTGCTGTGCTCACTATCAGAGTGTCACTCTTGCTGTGCTCACAAACAGAGTGACACTCTTGCTGTGCTCACAAACAGAGTGACATTCTCATTGTGCTCACTATCAGAGTGCACTTTTGCTGTGCTATCAGAGTGACACTCTTGCTGTGTTCACTATCAGAGTGACACTCTTGCTGTGCTCACTATCAGAGTGATACTCTAGCTGTGTTCACTATCAGAGTGCACTTTTGCTGTGCTCACTATCAGAGTGACACTCTTGCTGTGCTCACTATCAGGATGACACTCTTGCTGTGCTTACTATCAGAATGCACTCCTGCTGTGCTCACTTTCAGAGTGACACTCTTGCTGTGTTCACTATCAGAGTGCACTCCTGCTGTACTCACTATCAGAGTGACACTCTTGCTGTGCTCACTATCAGTGACACTTTCATTGTGCTTACTATCAGAGTGCACTCCTGCTGTACTCACTATCAGAGTGACACTCTCATTGTGCTTACTATCAGAGTGACACACTCACTATGCTCACTATCACAAAGTCAAAAAGTCAGAGAGATGAACAGCACGGAAACAGACCCTTCGGTCCAACCCGTCCATGCCGACCAGGTATCCCAACCCAATCTAGTCCCACCTGCCAGCACCCGACCCATATCCCTCCAAACCCTTCCTATTCATATACCCATCCAAATGCCTTTTAAATGTTATAATTGTACCAGTTCAATTCCTCCACCACTTCCTCTGGCAGCTCATTCCATACATGTACTACCCTCTGCATGAAAAAGTTGCCCCTGAGGTCCCTTTTATATCTTTCCCCTCTCACCCTAAACCTATGCCCTCTAGTTCTGGACTATCCCATCCCAGGGAAAAGACCTTGTGTATTTACCCTATCCGTGTCCCTCATGATTTTATAAACCTCTATGAGGTCACCCCTCAGCCTCTTACGCTCCAGGGAAAACAGCCCCAGCCTGTTCAGCCTCTCCCTATAGCTCAAACCCTCCAACCCTGGCAACATCCTTGTAAATCTTTTCTGAACCCTTTCAGGTTTCACAATATCCTCAGAGTGACACTCCCTCTCTGTGTTCACTATCAGAGTGACACTCCCTCTCTATGTCCACTATCAGAGTGACACTCTTTTGCTGTGTTCACTGTCAGAGTGACACAGTCTCACACATTTCAGAGACAGTTACCAACACAAACTCACTGACATACAGACACAAAACTAAAACATGAACAGTCACAAACATGACACTATACCCACATGGAGAAAGTGAGGTCTGCAGATGCTGGAGATCAGAGATGGAAATGTGTTGCTGGAAAAGCGCAGCAGGTCAGGCAGCATCTAGGGAACAGGAGAATCGACGTTTCGGGCATAAGCCCTTCCTGAAGAAGGGCTTATGCCCGAAACGTCGATTCTCCTGTTCCCTAGATGCTGCCTGACCTGCTGCGCTTTTCCAGCAACACATTTCCATCACTATACCCACATGAACAGAGTCATTTACTCACACAGGTCAAACACAGAGCTACCCACAGCAGCAACATGCCCAGGTTAGCGGCTGGGAGCTGCAGACGATAACGGACATGAAACGACCCTGAAGTGAATCAAGTTTCTCCAGGCGTGGCTGCAATGTCATAGGGACCATGGTGTGTACATCGCTGACCTGATCCCAGGGTGACCCGACCCCAGACCAATGTAGACTGACCCACACTGACCCAAGCCAGCCTAGACCAACTCAGACTGACCTAGACTGTTCCAGAAAGGATCTGCACAGTCAACGTTTAATCAAGTCCAGGGTATACACAGCTATTTCCATAAATGTGGAGGAGTTGGTGGTGGCAACTTGTGTTCTTGTTAGCATTCTGAGCACTGCCCTACCAAAGTGGTCATGTCATCCAGGTCAATCCAGGTCATCAATCATAACTTTTCACCAACACCTTCACTTTGGAAACTCCTGGATGACTGTGGTGGACTTCAGCCAGTATCTGGCAATGACTTTTGCTTGGGACAATCCCTCCTACTGCCCATAATAATTTGCCATCCTCTACTATGATCTGGTCTCTCTGAGTCCAAAACGGTTATTATTCTGGTTGGGATCACACTTTAGTTTCACCCAACACCAGCTGTTTCGGTTTTGCCAGCTCTGGATATATCTGCAAAGTCTGACATTGTTAGCTGTGACAGGACATGTGTCCAGAAAATTTAAAATCATTATGCTCACTTCCAGAGGTAGTACCACTGCTGGCGTATCTGCCAGTGGGAGGCAGCACAATGCATCCACATTTGCTACTTGGCCTCCCAGATGGTGTTGTAACTTGTATTTATATGCACGGACAATTAGAGCCAACCATTTAATTTGGCCTGAAGCTATGGGTGGCATTGTAAATCTAGCAGAGCTCTGTAGTCTATTACAATTACAAAATTACACCTGCAAAAGGTATTGGTGGAACCTCCCAACTCCAAATATGGCCCCCAAGTCTTCATTCCCTACCTGGGCATATTTACTCTCTGCATTAGTCAAAGTCCTGCATGCACACACTATCAGGGAGGGTGTCCATTCCATTGGAATACCCTACAACTCATATGCTCCACTTTGCCCATTTTCCAATGTTAAAGCCAATTGTAGCACCTGTTTAAAGTTGAGTTGGTCTTCAGCTAGCAGGGGTTTCTGCATGGTTAATGGTCTCTCAGTTTCTCATTAAATGTTAAACCAAAGTCATGTGCCTTTGCCAGTCATCTTAACATAGTTAAAAATCATGACATAGATTCCCAAGCAAAACTGATAACATTTCAGAATTAGAGGAGGTTTGGGGTCATAATATTCCTAAACTAAATCCGTCAACTCTTGAAAAGTTTTAGAATCTGGTGCTTCAGGGGAAGTTAGGTAGAGAGAATTCCAGGTTCACACTGCCCTTCCTGTGAGGATCTGTTTCCTGGAATCACGCCCAGACGTGATTCAGTTTGAATTTAAAGATTATGCTCCCGCACACTTGCTCCCCGCACCCAATCTCCCCACCCCTGCCAAATCGCACCTCCCCCCACCGACCAGAGAGCGGTTTCTGTGTGTCTAACTCACAGGAATCCTTAATTGGATCACCTCTATTAGATAAACTATTAAATCAAGCACCTCAATTAGATAAACTGCTGCTTTCCTTCCAAAGGCATCCCAGTATTCCTCAGGGACATCAATATCCTGCTGCTCCCCCAGAAATCTCACAAATGTTCCCACTCAGCAATGAACTCTTCACTGTTACATGGTGTATTCTTCTCACTCCCTTCCCAGCCTGTGACTCTGCAAGGAAGCAGGGAGCAAGAGTGCTGGGGAACAATCTTTAGATTCAAACTGGATCACGTCGGGGCATGATTCCAGGAAGCAGATCCTCACAGGAAGGGCAGTGGGAACCTGGAATTCTCTCTCCCTGTAACCCTGGGCCTCTGTTATGGACCAGGCCCGACCCCCTCAAAATATTTTAAGAAAGTAGCCCAGACCCTAATGTTTTCTTATTTTAAGGGTAGATGTGAAGTGCATATTCCAAGAGTGATACAGCTGGTCAAACCACTTGGCTTTAAGTAAAACAGAATTTATTTAAACACTACAGTAGAAACACAAACTAAAGAAAGCGAAATTTAGAATAACAACTCACGGAAAACTTAACTGACCGAGATGGCAACTTAACAAAGGAGCTGATCCAATTCCTGTAACATCCCTTAAACACATCCCTTGGCAAAAGGCTAAATTCAAACATGAGTTCTTACAGGCAAGAGAGAGACAAGTCAGCCAGGAATCATCTGTTGAAGCTTGGTACCTTTCTCGGGACTGCAGCAGTTTCTCACTGTTACAGTTAGTTTGCAGATGACACCAAAATTGGAGGTGTAGTGGACAACGAAAAGGGTTACCTCAGATTACAACAGGATCTGGACCAGATGGGCCAATGGGCTGAGAAGTGGCAGATGGAGTTTAATTCAGATAAATGCGAGGTGCTGCATTTTGGGAAAGCAAATCTTAGCAGGACTTATACACTTAATGGTAAGGTCCTAGGGAGTGTTGCTGAACAAAGAGACCTTGGAGTGCAGGTTCATAGCTCCTTGAAAGTGGAGTCGCAGATAGATAGGATAGTGAAGAAGGCGTTTGGTATGCTTTCCTTTATTGGCCAGAGTATTGAGTACAGGAGTTGGGAGGTCATGTTGCGTTGTACAGGACATTGGTTAGGCCCCTGTTGGAATATTGCGTGCAATTCTGGTCTCCTTCCTATCGGAAAGATGTTGTGAAACTTGAAAGGGTTCAGAAAATACTTACAAGGATGTTGCCAGGGTTGGAGGAACTGAGCTACAGGGAGAGGCTGAACAGGCTGGGGCTGTTTTCCCTGGAGCGTCGGAGGCTGAGGGGTGACCTTATAGAGGTTTACAAAATTATGAGGGGCATAGATAGGATAAATAGACAAAGTCTTTTCCCTGGTGTGGGGGAGTCCAGAACTAGAGGGCATAGATTTACGGTGAGAAGGGAAAGATATAAAAGAGACCTAAGGGGCAACTTTTTCACGCAGAGGGAGGTACGTGTATGGAATGAGCTGTCAGAGGATGTGGTGGAGGCTGGTACAATTGCAACATTTAAGAAGCATTTGGATGGGTATATGAATAGGAAAGGTTTGGAGGGATATGGGCCGGGTGCTGGCAGGTGGGACTAGATTGGGTTGGGATATCTGGTTGGCATGGACGGGTTGGACCGAAGGGTCTGTTTCCGTGCTGTACATCTCTATGACTCTATAACTAGAATAAACCTGAATTGGGAGAACTGGCCATTCCCCTGCCATTGTTAAACCATGCTCTTTCAGAGCCCCCCGCATCTCTGCCTTTATAATGTGTCTCAAAAAAAACCCAAGGACAAAATAATCTCATTAAACTGACAGCATTGTCAAAGCGACAGTGAGCATTGTTATATCATCAAGACTCATTTCATTTACATATAAATTTACAGATTTGGAACAAGTGTAGGCCATTCAGCCCCTCAAGCCAGCTGCACTATTCAATAGGATTTGGAACAGTTTACTTTCCCAATTGCACATTCTCATCTGCACACCCGCCCCTCCCCACACACATGGAATCCCCCTCGGATCCACCCCCTCCACCACCAGACAGAAATCTGTCCACCTCCTTCTTAAATATATTCAATGACCCCACCCCCACTGTCTTCTGAGGCAGAGAGTTCATTCCTGGACACTATGGGTAATTTAGTATGGCCACCCCACCCTAACCTGCACATCGTTGGGACTGTGGGCGGAAACCCACACAGACATGAGGAGAATGTGCAAACTCCACACAGATAGTCACCCGAGGTGGGAATCGAACCCGGGTCCCTGGCGCTGTGGGGGAGCAGTGCTAACCCCTGTACTTGCTCCTGCAGGTTTCCCTGTTTGTGAAGCCCTGTTTAGAATTGTTTATGTTGCTTTTCTGTGTTCTTGCATTTGGAGCAAATTACTTCAAACATCAAGTGTTACATTCCCCTCTCTGGCCATTTTGTCAGTTTTCCAAGGTCTTCCTGAGGTTCATCACTCCCCTCTTTCCTCACACCTTTAGTGTCATCTGCAAATATGAACGAGGTGACCTTAATACCCTCCACTTATCCCATGTAGCAGGAACAGCAAAGAGCCAAATACTGACCCCTGGGGGTGCCGGGGCTGGGGAGTCTCTGCATTTAACATCTTTTGCAAAATCCATACTGATCTGATCATCCCCATCCACTCTCCTGCCTTTTCTCCTCGATTCCCTTCCATCTGTCTGTCCTGGCCTTAGTGACTGAGCCCGACAGCACCCCCCGCTGCTCTCCCTCCCTACCCCACAGATTCACTCCCCTCGAGGAGAAGAAATTCCCCTTCATCTCTGTCTAAAATGGGTGCCCCCTTACTCTGAGATGATGCCTTTTTGATCCTAGACTCTCCCCTAAGGGGAAACCACCTCTCGTCAATTACACTCTCTGAAGGGCCCTCCGTCCATTGGAACCATACTAAATCCAAGCTCCGAGCCACACAAGGCCAATGGGAGTTATACGGTGGATTGAGTGAATCAGGCCCATGGTCCCATGGTGTGGCTCTCGCTCACCTTTGACCTCCAGCTTGCCGTCACACTGTTTTGTTCCGTACTCGTTGATGGCCTTACAAGTATACATTCCAGAATCCGCCCTCTGCACAGCCACAATGTTCAAATGGAACCGCCCGTTCTCCCCCTCCAGCACGTAATGGCGGCTGTCACTTTTCACCGGCTCCCGGTTTCTCAGCCTATCCAGGGAAAATTTGACAGCAGTTATACTGTGGGGGCGGAGGATTCTCCGAATGGCGGGGGGAAGGGAGGTGTCAGGGGCACAGGGGCATTGGGAGGAGCACCCGCTGACAAGACCCCAATGATGCGTGGCTCTGTTAGAATTCATTTGGGTGTGAGCTTGTCAATGTGATTTTTCAGCTTGTGTGAGTGTGTGTGTGAGAGAGTGTGTACGTTTGAGAGAGAGTGAGTGTGTGTGTGAGAGAGAGAGTTTGTGTGTGTGAGAGAGTGTGTGTGTGTGTGTTGGTGTGTCAGTGTGTGTGTGTTGGTGCGTGTGCCAGTGTGTGAGTGCATACAGATCTGTGCACATTGGGTTCGGAAATGATTGCGATATCAGGATGTAATCGGAGTCGTGACCGGAGCAGGGACATGGGGAAGAGGCTGGGTCATGTGCTCTGAGCTCAATCTCACTCACCAGTAAATGATAGGCTTCGGCTGTCCAAGCACACACACGGTTAGACTGATGTTCTGTCCTTCCACTGCGACTTGGTCATTCAGTGGCACCTACAGATAGACACAGAGACCAGTCAATGGGTTCCAGTCAGGGAACACACAGCAGGCAAGAGACAGATCCAGAAATTCATCCCTCCCTGGTCTTTTACATGACGTATTAAACTTTTCCCAATGATCACAGAGAGCTTTACACTGATGGCGGGGTATATATCAGTGAAAGGGGTGAAATGTGTTGTTTGTGTGAGACAGTGTGTGTGAGAGTATGTGTGAGTGTCAGTGTCTTTTGAGAATTGGGGTGAGGAGTAGGATTGTTGTATGTGAATATTATCTAAATTGGGAAAGATTGCAGCAAGTTCCAGCACAGAGGGATTTAGGATTCTTTGTGCGTGAATCATAAAAATCTAAATTCATCCAAATTCACTGGATAGCAGGAAAGGTCAATAGAATGTTGACCTTTATTTCAAAGGGAATGGAGTATAAAAGTAGGGAGGTTTTGCTAAGATTGTACAGAGCACCAGTCAGACCACACTGGAGTTAGGAAGAATGAGAGGTGACCTTGTCGAAACATATGAGATTCTTAGGGAGGGATGTGGAGAGGTGGTTTTCCCTCGGGGGAGAGTCTAGGATCAGACAGGCATCATCTCAGAGTAAGGGGGCACCCATTTTAGACAGAGATGAAGGGGAATTTCTTCACTCCGGAGGGGTGAGTGAATCTGTGGGGTAGGGAGGGGGAGTGGCGGAGGGCTATCGAGGCTCAGTCACTAAGGCCAGGACAGACAGATAGAAGGAAATTGAGGGGAAAAGGCAGGAGAGTGGAGTTGGGGATGATCAGATCAGCCATGGTCACATTAGGTTCTGGGTGTAGGTTTGCTCGCTGAGCTGGAAGGTTTATTTTCAGACATTTCATCACCATACTAGATAACATCATCAGTGAGAATCTCCGGTGAAGCACTGGTGTTAGTGACTAGCTTTCTATTTATGTGTTTAGGTTTCCTTGGGCTCGTAAATATCATGTCCTGTAGTGATGTCACTTCCTGTTCTTTTTCTCAGGGGGTGGTAAATGGGATCCAAGTCAATATATTTGTTGATAGAGTTCCAGTTGGAATGCCATGCTTCTAGGAATTCTTATGTGTGTCTCTGTTTGGCTTGTCCTAGGATGAATGTGTTGTCCCAATTGAAGTGGTGTCCTTCCTTATTTGTATGTAAGGATACTAGTGCGAGAGGGTCATGTCGTTTTGTGGCTAGTTGATGTTCATGTATCCTGGTGGCTAGATTTCTGCCTGTTTGTCCAATATAGTGTTTGTTACAGTCCTTGCAAGGTATTTTGTAAATGATGTTTGTTTTGTTTTTTGTCTGTATGGGGTCTTTCAAGGTCATTAGCTGCTGTTTTAGTGTGTTGGTGGGTTTGTGGGCTACCATGATGCCAAGAGGTCTGAGTGACTTAATCTGTACGTTGGTGTTCCGGGTAGCGAGACTATGGGTCTAAGGGGGGCTCCTGGTTTGTGAATGTTAGTGAGCTCCAGCTCATTGAGCAAACCTACATCCAGAACCTCAACCTGAGCTACAAATCTTCTCCAAACTCGCTATCACCTCTAGGCGCAATACGCTAAAACTGGTCCAAAAATGGGAAACCAACGCCATCCGACAGAGCACCACCCATGAACAGCTGTACTTCCTGCACGAATGCCGAAGGAGACAGGTCCTACCGAAATGTCTTCAACACAAACCTCCCCTTAACATCCCACTAACCAAAAGAATAGCAGAGCAAAACGGCCGCAGAATGCTTAGAGAAATTATTAAAGCTGCCCACAACAGACTCTGTAAATACAAGTGGGAAATTTTGCACCAAAAAACTTAATCACTAACACGACAGACCATGAATGGACTGACACAGTACAACAAACACAGACGTTAGACAGCGGCAAACAAAGAAAACAAATGAACTAGACCTCAACAAACTCACACAAAATAACAACACAGACAACCTAGAAACATGGATAAAAAAACTTATCTGACCCACCCTTAACAGTCACTGAAAAAGCCATCTTAGTAAGAGGATTAAATTACAACTTCCAGGATGCAGACAAGTAGATTTCTTAGCAGTATTAGAAACAACACTGAAAGATGGATGGCACGGTGGCTCAGTGGTTAGTGCTGCTGCCTCACAGCACCAGGGTCCCAGGTTCGATTTCCAACCTCGGGTGACTGTCTGTGTGGAGTTTGCACGTTCTCCCCGTGACTGTGTGGGTTTCCTCCGGGTGCTCTGGTTTCCTCCCACAGTCCAAAGATGTGCAGGTTGGGTGGATTGGCCATACTAAATTGCCCATAGTGCGAGGTGCATTAGTTAGGGATAAATGTAGGGGAATGGGTCTAGGTGTCGGTGTGGACTTGATGGGCCTGTTTCCACACTGTAGGGAATCTAATCTAATACAACCAACTCACAGAGGAAACCCGACAGACAGTCGCACCAGCATTAAGCAGGAAAAAGGAAAGAAACACACTCAATACAAAAGAAAGGAAAGCACTAGAAGGACTCCAAAAAGATAAAAGCATTGTTTCCTATCTGCAGACTAGAACGGTTGACAGTCATTTTAAACCGAACAGACTACATTGAGAAAGCAAATGCACTACTTGCAGATACTGACACTTACCAACAGGTGGTGATAGACCCAACTCCACAACTAGAGAACCGAATCACAGCCCTACTCAAAAAAAACTTAAGAAATCTGGAGAATTAAGTAAGACAGACTTCCAAAAAATGAAACCAAACGGATCCAGAAAACCACACATCTATGGATTACCCAAAATTCATAAACCAGGTGCCCCCCCCCAGACCCATAGTCTCGCTACCTGGAACACCAGCGTACAGATTAGCCAAGGAGCTACACCAAAGACTAAAACACTTAGTAGAAGACTCACACCACTCTATCCACTCCACCCAAGAATTCCTGAAGACCATCAAAGACACCAAGATAGAAGAGGATGAACTAATGGTCTCCTTTGATGTAACAGCCCTGTTTACATCCATCAACATCAACCTGGCCAAGGAAACTCTGATTACACTAATAGAAGGCCCAAAGACACATACACCAAACACCACCAACTTCATCTGCAAGGACAGTATCATCAAGCTAGTGGTCCTATGCCTTATCACCCACTTCACCTTCAACAACAAAACCTACAGACAAAGCAACGGGACACCCATGGGATTTCCGATATCAGGGTTCTTAGCAGAGACAGTAATGCAGAGACTTGAGCAAACAGCTCTGCCAACCATCCAACCCAAACTCTGGGTCCGCTATGTGGTTGACACCTTTGTAATCACAAAACAGAACAAATTAGAGGAAACCTTCAAGACCATCAATAATACCCTTATTGGCATAAACTTCACTAAAGTGGAGGAAAACAACAACAAACTGCCATTCCTAGGTGTCACAGTAGAGCGAACAGCCAATGGGGAACTTCAAACCAGCGTCTACAGGAAAACAATACATACAGACCAAATACTGAACTACAGAAGCAATCATCCCAACACCCACAAACGAAGCTGCATCAGAACATTATTTCAACGAGCCAACACACACTGCAGTGCAGAGGAACTACGCAGAGCAGAGGAAAATCACCTATACTGTGTATTCAAAAACAATGGGTACCCAATGAACACAGTCTGCTGATTTTTCAGCAACAAACGCAAACAAGCAGACAAACCGCATCCAGAAACCCTAGCCACTCTCCCCTACATCAAAGACATCTCAGAAATGACTGCCAGACTACTCAGATATCCTTGGCATCACGGTAGCCCTCAAACCCACCAACACACTAAAAGAGCAGCAAATGAACTTGAAAGACCCTATACAGACAACAAGCAAAACTAATGTCATTTACAAAATACTGTGCAAGGACTGTAACAAACACTACATTGAGCAAACAGGCAGAAAACTAGCCACCAGGATACATGAACACCAACTAGCCACAAAACGACATGACCCTCTCTCACTAGTATCCTTACATAAGGATAAGGAAGGACACCATTTCGACTGGGACAACACATCCATCCTAGGACAGGCTAAACAGAGACATGCACGGGAACTCCTAGAATCATGGCATTCCAACCGGAACTCTATCAACAAACACATTGACTTGGACCCCATTTACCACCCCCTGAGAAAAAGAACAGCAAATTACATCACCACAGGAAATGACATCACCAACCCAAGGAAACCTAAACACATAAATAGAAAGCCGTTCACTATCACCAGTGCTTCACCGGAGACTCACTGAAAATGTTACCTAGTAGGATGACGAAACATATGAAAACGAACCTTCCAGCTCAGCGAGCAAACCTACATCCAGAACCTCAAGCTGAGCTACAAATCTTCTCAAAGCTCGCTATCACATTGAATAATAGCATGGACTGGATAGGCTGAGTGGTCTACTCCTGCTTGTACACCTGACAGCCAATCGATAATACCATTCCCCAATCCAGCGGGCAGCTGCCGGAACATTCCACATGGCGATAGTGTGGGGAGGGGGTTCAGTTTGCACCAACCTGAAAACTGGGTGGAGCTCTGAAGTGGGTCTCTATGATACTCAGTTGGTTCTCTGGTAGCCTCAGGGCCTGTCTCCCCTTGTACGTCAAATCGATGGGGTCCTCGAGGGGGCTCAGGTACTCCTCATCCGACGTGATGGGACTGTACAGCTCCGTGGGGAGGGGCAATGATTTCCGGTCTGCCGTGGAGTCTGCACCATCATCGGGGGGGGGGGAAGAGAGAACAGTGAGGAGAAAGCGAGAGAGACAGGAGAATGAGGGGGGGAGAGAGAGAGACAGGAGGGTGAGAGGGAGGGAGGGAGAGAGACGGGTGGGGGAGAGAGAGAATGATTGGGAGAGAGAGAGAGGAAGGTGGGAGGGGAAGAGAGAGGGAGAAGGGTGAGAGAGAGGAGTGGGGAGGGAATTGGAAGAGAGAAAGAGAAGGGAGAGAAAGAAAGGGGGAAGGGAGAGAATGATGGGGAGAGAGGGACAGTGGAGAGAGAGGGGCGAGGGAGGAGGAGGAGAGAGAGTGGGAAGAGAGGGTGAGAGAGAGAGAGAGGGAGGAGGGGGAGAGAGAGAGAGGGAGGAGGGGGAGAGAGAGAGGGAGGAGGGGGAGAGAGAGAGGGAGAAGGGAGGAGTGAGGGGGGAGAGAAAGAATGGGGCGGAAAGGGGAGAGGTGAGGCAAGGTGGGGAACAATGGGAAGGAGAGAGGGGGAGACAAAAAGAAGGAGTAATGGAAAGAGGGAGATGGATAGTGAGGTGTTAGGGGGAGAGGGAGAAAGGGGAGAGAGAGGGATGGTGGGGGGAGAAAGGGAGAGACAGGAGAAAGGGGATAAGAGTTGGGGGGAAAGAGAGAGGGTGAGGGGGGAGAGAAAGATAGGAGAGAGACATAGAGGGGGAGATGGAGCGAGAGAAAGACACAGAGAGAGAGACACGATCACTGTCAGACATACACCATTCTGAAGGGGCTCAGCTGAGTTCACCCTGAGCTGTTGTTGCGGCCCAGGGAGTGGGGTGGAGGGGATCTAGAACACTGGGAGTTGGAGAACGGTCTCGGGATGAGGGTGAATTGTTTGGGACTGAGATGAGGAGAAATGTCTTCACTTGGAGAGGGTTACAGAGTGTCCATTGTTGAGTGGATTGGAGTCTGTGACAGACAGTGACTGTAAATACAGCCACTTTCACCTTCACAGTCAGACACAGGGAAGCTCATGGATTGCCAGGAAGAAGTCTCTCTTGTTTGAAGGAAGTTTTTAAACATTACCGAAAGATTTGAGGGATGGAGCGTCTTTACCTGGAGGACGGGGAGAATGTGACACTCTTTATCCTGAGGGGGTGGGGGGGTGTCCAGGATTACTAGGAGGGAACATTAAAGAAAATATAGGCTGCTGGACCCATCATCCCCCCCACCCCCACTATCATCCTAACCAATCCAGTCTCTCTTCATTCATCAATCGTGCCATCCCAGGGATCAGGAGAAAGAGGGGATTGCTGATGTTGGAGAGTCAGTGTTGAGAGTGTGGTGCTGGAAAAGCATCCGAGGAGCAGGAGAATCAATGTTCTGGGCAAGAGCCCTTCATCAGGAATGGTTGGGGGGGGCAGGGGAAGGGGGCTGAGAGAAAAATGGGATTGGGGTGGGGCTGGAGGAAGGTAGCTCGGAAGGCGATAGGTAGATGGGAGGTGGGGGTGCAGGTGATAGGCCAGAGCACTCCTTCTATCACCAGAAGACTGGCGGGGGGCAGGGTGACCAAATCACACTCAATATTGCAGGAATGAAGGAGGCTTGGCCTTGATTTCTCAGAGACAGGTTAAAACTCAGGGACAAAATGGGATGATGACAACTCTTTCTGAATACTCCTTGTGCCCTACCAGAAGGGTGTGGTCCTTGCTGTTAAATGCCTGATGGGCCAGTCCTATTCATTTCCAATAGCGTTTGAAATCCAGTTCACACACACAAATTCCAACCTGTGATTACTCGTTCCCCAGGCATATATTCTCTCAGTCAGATAGTCAGCCAATTGTGCCTTAATAACTCTTTACTCATTATCTATTCCCAATATCGATTCCGTCCCATGGATTCCGGCTAAAGCCTGATAGATTACAGAGAGATCAGTCAAGATTCATGTGGTTCTGGAAAAGCACAGCAGGTCAGGCAGCATCCCACGAGCAGGAAAACCGACGTTTCGGCTAGGGGTCCTTCATGAAGGGCTCCTGCCTGAAACGTCGATTCTCCTGCTCCTCGGGTGCTGTCTGACCTGTTGTGCTTTTCCAGCACCACTTTAATCTTGACTCTGATCTCCAACATCTGCAGTCCTCACTTTCGCCTAGAGAGATCATTCAGGCGGTCAGCAACAACATGGGTTCGATTCCCACTCTGGCTGAGGTTATCATGAGGGTTCCACCTTCTCAACCTCACCACAGGCACTGTGACCCTCAGGTTAAACCACCACCACCAGAGCAGTGTTAGGGTCTGTTAAAGCTTTATAGGGTGGCACAGTGGCTCAGTGGTTAGCACTGCTGCCTCGCAGCACCAGGGACACGGGTTCAATTCCTGCCTTGGGCAACTGTCTATGTGGAGTTTGCATGTTCTCCTCATGTCTGTGTGCAGGTTAAATGGCTTGGCCATGCTAAATTGCCCATAGTGTCTAGGGATGTGTAAGTTAGGTGCATTAGTCAGGGGTAAATGTGGAGTAATAGGGTAGGGGAATGGGTCTGGGTGGGTTATTCTTCGGAGGTATGGACTTGCTAGGCTATAGGTTTTTTCTTGAGGGTTTAGACAGGGTTTTGGGGGTTTAGGGAGGGGGTATGGGGAGTTTCGATGGGATTAGGGAGGCAGTGGGGTTTGATGAGAGTGTGGGAGTTTAAACAGGGTTATGGGGGGCCAGGGAGCAGGATGGGGGTTTGATGGGATATTGGGGGGGGAGGTTTAGATAGGGTTAGAGAAAGGGCAGGGAAAGGGGTTTTAAGGTCCTTTCACAACCCCAAGACATTCCTGAAACCCCAATAAAGTGATTCTGAAGTGTCACTATGAGTAACAACAAGTTGCATTAATGTAGCCACCTGTTAGGTTGTTAGCTGACCCCAGCAGCCTGCGTGGAACATTGTCAGGACAAAATGCGCTGTTAGCTATTAGGACGCGTGACATCATGCTGAGTGAGAGAGGTCAGTTTGGAAGGAGAAGTGAGTGGGGGTGGGGAGTGTGTTCTGGTCATTGTTGTCAGACAGAGCAGGTTTAAACACCCATTTGCATGTAAAGCCCACATATCGTCCTCAAATCATAAGCCCAGCTCTTACCAGACTCGCGACAAAGGGAAGTGGAGTTAGCCTTTATCCTGCCCTCTCCTCCACTTGGAATTCATCGCTGAGCGACATACGCTGTCTCCAATCCAACCCTTGGAAACAGCTGGAGTCCAGGCAGCTCCTGTCACACAGCTAGCTGTCCCTCTCAGGAGGGCTCTATCCATCTCTCTGAAACATCAACTGTCATCCTCCAAGGATGAGCAAAAAGCAAAACTCCTTTCCCAACTCCTTCCCAATCTTTCAAAACAGGTCTCTCAGCAATTCCAGGACGGTCACAGACTGCAGGAGATCAGAACGTTGCAATTTAAATCCGGATCAGATTTCCAGAAGCCTTCAAATAGAATGGGTTGGGGGGGGGGGGGGGGAGAGCGTCCTCTTCATCTAGGGTTGGGAAGGAGGGTTCAGAGACAATGGGAAAGTGCTGAGGAATATCTGTGAGCAGACACAGTGACCCAGGCTTCAGGGAAGGAGAGAGACCGTGAGAGACAGTAAACAGTAGTGGGCATGTCGTCACCAGGAATGCTTGGCATTCTCTTTATATAGGGAGCGAGTACAATTCCAGCCAGCACTGAGTCTTTCCAATACTCAGCAGAGCTGGGGGAAGGGCAAGTGACAATCCACTTCCCAAATGGATCATTGTATCTGTTGGTCGGACACATGCTGTAGAAATACTCTCTGAAAACAAGAAATGCTGGAGATCACAACGGGTCAGGCAGCATCTAGGGAGGGACAGCAAGCTATCGTTTCAAATCTAGATGACTCTGATTTGTTCCTAGAAATAACCTCCTTTTGTAATCACAGAAAGATGCCATTCAGTCCATCATACCTGCAGTGGCTCCTCAATAAAGCATCATTACGTGGTGACAATCTCTTGCTTTCCCGCCATACCTTGCTCACTACTTCCATTCTCTTTCCCTCAGGGTGTTGACTGGGTCTCTGAGTATATTCAAGGTTGAGATGGATAGATTTTTAATCAGGGAGGGAAATCAAGGGGTATGGGGAAAAGGCAGGCAAATGGAGCTGAGGGTTAGCACAATAGGGCTGAATGGCCTCCTCCCACCTCTTATGAGATGTGGTAAGGCCAGATCTTGTTGCCAGTTCAGAGGGCAGTGAGGGGACCACATTGATGTGTGTGTGGAGTTACAGACTGGGTAAGGATGGCAGATTTCCCTCCCTAAAGGGCACTAGTGACCCGGATGGGTTTGTACAATAGCTGATAGCTATAAATCAGCTTACATGTAGTAACTGAATTTACCTCCCAGCAGCTGTCCTGAAGGGATTTGAACCCATGTCCCCAGAACATTATTGGGGTGACATAGTGGCTCAGTGGTTAGCACTGCTGCCTCACAGCACCAGGGACTCAGGTTCAATCCCACCCTCGGGCAACTGTCTGAGTGCAGTTTGCACATTCTCCCCGTGTCTGCGTGGGTTTCCTCCGAGTGTTCTGGTTTCCTCCCACAGCCCAAAGATGTGCAGGTTAGGGTGGATTAACTAAGGGAAATTGCCCATACTGACTAGGGATGCTCGGTTTAGGTGGATTAGCCATGGGAAATTCAGGGTTACAGGGATA
The DNA here is from genome assembly GCF_037043375.1 of Chiloscyllium plagiosum. Classification (NCBI taxonomy): domain Eukaryota; kingdom Metazoa; phylum Chordata; class Chondrichthyes; order Orectolobiformes; family Hemiscylliidae; genus Chiloscyllium; species Chiloscyllium plagiosum. The sequence continues at coordinate 114,265,106 of NW_028270145.1, read as the reverse complement.
CGGCAGGTGGGTGGGTCTGAGTGGGATGCTCTTCAAAGGGTCGGTGTGGAATGATGAGCCAAATAAACTGTTTCCACACTGTAGGGATTCTATGACACTACTCTGAGTTACTAGTCCGATGGCATTACCACTACACCACCATCTCCCTATGCTATCTGCTGGGTATCACTGCCCAGAAATATTTTGCTGTATCTTTCTGGCCCTAAATCTTGCTCGCACTCCATTGGCTAGTCACAGAGGCTTGGGAGGGTGTTCATTCTCAGCTCAGAACCATGAGTCCATGGGTTCAATCACACACGTTAAGAGGCTGTGACAGAGTTTCCTTCTCTATCACCACGACCTGTGCAGCATCCTCCGCCTTTGTAAAGACAGATGCAAAATATTCAGTCATACTCCTTGCCTCCAGGTGTAAATCCCCTTTGTGGTCTCTGATTGGTCCTACTACTCCTTTATCAGATAGTGAAGTTGGGAGGTCATGTTGCGGCTGTACAGGACATTGGTTAGGCCACTGTTGGAATATTGTGTGCGATTCTGGTCTCCTTCCTATCAGAATGATACTGTGAAACTTGAAAGGGTCCAGAAAAGATTTGCAAGGATGTTGCCAGGGTTGGAGGATTTGAGCTATAGGGAGAGGCTGAACAGGCTGGGGCTGTTTTTCCTGGAGCGTCGGAGGCTGAGGGGTGACCTTATAGAGGTTTATAAAATCATGAGGGACATGAATAGGATAAATAGATAAAATCTTTTCCCTGGGGTGGGGGAGTCCAAAACTAGAGGGTATAGGTTTAGGGTGAGAGGGGAAAAATATAAAAGAGACCTACGGGGCAACTTTTTCACGCAGAGGGTGGTACATGTTTGGAATGAGCTGTCAGAGGATGTGGTGGAGGCTGGTACAATTACAGCACTTAAAAGGCATCTGGATGGAAGTATGAATAGGAAGGGTTTAGAGGGATATGGGCCAAGTGCTGGCAAATGGGACGAGATTAGGTTAGGATATCTGGTCAGAATGGATGAGTTGGACCGAAGGATCGGTTTCCGTGCCGTACAGGTCTATGACTCTAATCCCAACAGTTTGGGTTCATTGCCTGCATCACCTGAGGTTACCATGAAGTGCTCTCCTTCTCGACCTCTCCCCTCGCCTGAGGTGTGGTGACCCTCGGGTTAAATCACCATCAGTGTCTCTCTCTCTCTCTCGCGCTCTCTCTTTCTCTCTTATGAGAGAGCAGCCCCGTGGAACTATAGTGGCTTTACTTACTAACTGATAGAAGGCTTTGAGATTGGGCGACACAGTGGCTCAGTGGTTATCACTGCAGCCTTACAGCACCAGGAATCCTGGTTCGATTCCAGCCTCGGGTGACCATCTGTGTGGAGTTTGCACATTCTCCCCATGTCTGCGTGGGTTTCCTCCCACAGTCTAAAGATGTGCAGGTTAGGGTGAATTGGCAGTGGAAAATGCAGCAATTGGATGGGATGTTCTTCGTGGGTTGGTACAGCCCATCTGCATGGATTTGACAATCTCCCCTCTGGAATACTGGGAGCTCCTATCAGTCAAGAAAGGCTGCGCCTCTTTCATAATCAGAAAGAGTGGACCGAGGAGGAAATCATCAAATCTCTACAGGGAGCATCCGGTCCACATCAACGCTCCATAGAGCCTCCCACCCGTTCCTTCTAACCCTACATCATGGCTAACCCACCGAGGAGAACGTGAGGACTGCAGATGCTGGAGATCAGAGTTGAGAGTGTGGTGCTGGAAAAGAACAGCAGGCCAGGCAGCATCCACGGAGCAGGAGGATTGACGTTTCAGGCATAAGCCCTTCATCAGGATCTCACACCTAGCCTGAAGACTAGAGAGTGCTGCATTGGGGGAGCAATTTCCCATGGCCAATCCATCCCTAACCTGCCATCAATATAAGATATTCATTCCACAGTAAGATCAGGAGAGAGGTCTGTTAGCAGGAGAGGATGTGGAACATGGGGAGTGGTGGCAGTGAATAGTATTAATGTAGCTCAGGGGAACAGGGTCAAAACATGATGGAGAAGGGGATGGGGGAGACAGGGATCAGTTGAAATGTAAAGGGGTAGAGAAGCCGCATATGGAGTAGAAACACTAGAATAGGGCAGATGGAGCAAATGGCTGGAATTAATGTAACATTGTGCGATCCAGGGCCATTAAGAGGGTGATATATAAATGCAGGCCTCTGCTTGTTGTCGGTCACGTACCTGCTCGCACCTGGACGGACGCACAGCAGCTGGCTAGTCCGACCTCATTGGCCGCACTGACGGAGTACAGGCCCCCATCCAGGGTGCTCGCTGAGGGAATGTACAAGGTGTGTCTCTCTCCCTCTGCCTTCAGCACGTGGGTCTGGCTCGACTTCAGGACCTCACCATCTTTCTTCCAGACAACTGATGGAGAGATAAAGAAAGACAAGTGAATGAATAAAGCAGAACCTATCACAAAAGGTCCTTTCAAAGGTGACGGAAATGTCTTAGTCAGACAGGTTCGAGGTTAGTAAGGGGGTTAAATGTTACAGTGAGAAGGCAGGATAAAGAACCTGAGAAATATCACAGCTAAGATCAAACCCGAATGACCTAATTCTGCTCTCATATCTAATGGTCATGATGTGGAGGAGCCAATGTGGGACTAGGGTGGACAAAGTTAAAAATCACACAACACCAGGTTATAATCCAACAGGTTTATTAGGAAGCACTAGCTTTCTGAGCACTGCTCCTTCATCAGGCAGCTGTGGATCAAAAGACACAGAATTTATTGACACTGATTTTTTGCTATTAATGCAGCACTCCCTCACTACTGCACTCCTTCAGTACTGCACTCCCTCAATACAGAACTCCCTCACGACTGCACTCTCTCAATGCTGCACTCCCTCAATACAGACCTCCCTCAGTACTGCACTCCCTCAATGCAGAACTCCCTCAATACTGCAGTCCCTCAATGCAGCACTCCCTCAATACACCATTCCCTCAATGCAGCACTCCCTCAATGCAGCACTCCCTCAATACAACACTCCCTCAATACAGCACTCCCTCAATACAGCACTCCCTCAATGCAGCACTCCCTCAATGCAGCACTCTCTCAATGCTGCACTCCCACAATACAGACCTCCCTCAGTACTGCACTCTCTCAATGCTGCACTCCCTCAGTACAGACCTCCCTCAGTACTGCACTCCCTCAATGCAGAACTCCCTCAGTACTGCACTCTCTCAATGCTGCACTCCCTCAATACTGTAATCACTCAATACAGCACTCCCTCAATACAGCACTCCCTCAATACAACACAGCCTCAATGCAGCACTCCCTCAATGCACCACGCACTCAATACTGTTCTCCCTCAACACTGTATTCCCTCAGTACAGCACTCCCTCAATACAGCACTCCCTCAATGCAGCATTCCCTCAATACAGCACTCCCTCAATACAGCACTCCCTCAATGCAGCACTCCTTAAATACAGCACTCCCTCAATGCAGCACTCTCTCAATGCTGCACTCCCACAATACAGACCTCCCTCAGTACTGCACTCTCTCAATGCTGCACTCCCTCAGTACAGACCTCCCTCAGTACTGCACTCCCTCAATGCAGAACTCCCTCAGTACTGCACTCTCTCAATGCTGCACTCCCTCAATACTGTAATCACTCAATACAGCACTCCCTCAATACAGCACTCCCTCAATGCAGCATTCCCTCAATACCAGCACTCCCTCAATACAGCACTCCTTCAAAACAGCACTCCCTCAATGCAGCACTCCTTAAATACAGCACTCCCTCAATACAACACTCCCTCAATACAGCACTCCCTCAATGCAGCACGCACTCAATAGTGCACTCCCTCAATACTGTATTCCCGCAATGCAGCACATCCTTAGTGCAGCACGCACTCAATACTGCTCTCCCTCAATACTGCACTCCCTCAATACTGTATTCCCTCAATGCAGCACTCCCTCAATGCAGCACTCCCTCAATGCAGCACTCCCTCAATACTGCACTCCATCAATACTGTATTCCCTCAATGCAGCACTCCTTAAATACAGCACTCCCTCAATACAACACTCCCTCAATACAGCACTCCCTCAATGCAGCAAGCACTCAATACTGCACTCCCTCAATACTGCACTCCCTCAATGCAGCATTCCCTCATTACAGCACTCCCTCAATACAACACTCCCTCAATACAGCACTCCCTCAATGCAGCACGCACTCAATACTGCACTCCCTCAATACTGTATTCCCTCAATGCAGCATTCCCTCATTACAGCACTCCCTCAATACAACACTCCTTCAAAACTGCACTCCCTCAATACAACACTCCCTCAATACAGCACTCCCTCAATGCAGCAAGCACTCAATACTGCACTCCCTCAATACAGTATTCCCTCAATGCAGCACATCCTCAGTGCAGCACGCACTCAATACTGCACTCCCTCAATACTGCACTCCCTCAATACTGTATTCCCTCAATGCAGCACTCCCTCAATGCAGCACTCCATCAATACTGTATTCCCTCAATGCAGCACTCCCTCTATACTGCACTTCCTCAATACTATATTCTCTCAATGCAGCTCTACCTCAATACTGTGCTGACTCACTACTGCACTCAGTCAATACTGGAATGTCAGTACTTCACCCCCTCAATACTGCAGCCTCTCAATACTGCACTCCCTCAATATTGCATTTCCTCAGTGCATCACTCCCTCAAAGCAGCACTCCCTCAACATCGCATACCCTCAATATTGCACTCCCACAATACAATACTCCCTCAGTGCAGCACTCCCACAATCCTGCACTCCGTCAATACTGCAGCTCCTCAATACTGCACTCCCTCAATAATGCATTTCCTCAGTGCATCACTTCCTCAATACTGCACTCCCACAATACATTACTCCCTCAATACTGCACTCCCTCAGTGCAACACTCCCTCAATACAGCACTCCCTCAATATTGCACTCCCTCAAAGCAGCACTCCCTCAACATTGCACTCCCTCAATACTGCACTCCCACAATACAATACTCCCTCAGTGCAGCACTCCCTCAATGCAGCACTCCCTCAATACACCACTCCCTCAATACTGCACTCCCTCAATACACCACTCCCTCAATACACCACTCCCTCAATACAGCACTCCCTCAATGCAGAACTCCCTCAATACAGCACTCCCACAATGCAGCACTCCTTCAAAACAGCACTCCCTCAGTACAGCACTCCCTCAATGCAGCACTGCCTCAATGCAGCACTCCCACAATACTGCACTCCCTCAGTGCAGCACTCCCTCAATGCAGCACTCCCTCAATGCAGCACTCCCTCAATACTGCTCTCCCTCAATACTGTATTCCCTTAATGCAGCACATACTCAATACACCACTCCCTCAATACAGCACTCCCTCAATACAGCACTCCCTCAATACAGCACTCCCTCAATAACAGCACTCCCTCAATAACAGCACTCCTTCAATGCAGTGCTTCCTCAGTGCAGCACGCACTCAATACTGCACTCCCTCAAGACTGTATTCCCTCAATGCAGCACTCCCTCAATACAGTACTCCCACAATACTGTATTCCTTCAATGCAGCACTCCGTCAATACAGCATGCACTCAATACTGCACTCCCTCAATTCAGCACTCCCACAATGCAGCACGCACTCAATACTGTACTCCCTCAATACTGTATTCCCTCAATGCAGCACTCCCTTAATACACCACTCCCTCAATGCAGCACACATTCAATACTACACTCTCTCAATACTGTATTCCTTCAATGCAGCACACACTCAATACTGCACTCCCTCAATGCACCACTCCCTCAATGCAGCACGCACTCAATACTGCACTCCCTCAAGACTGTATTCCCTCAATGCAGCACTCCCTCAATACAGTACTCCCACAATACTGTATTCCTTCAATGCAGCACTCCGTCAATGCAGCATGCACTCAATACTGCACTCCCTCAATGCAGCACTCCCTCAATTCTGCACTCCCTCAATGCAGCACTCCCTCAATGCAGCACGCACTCAATACTGCACTACCTCAATACTGTATTCCCTCAATGCAGCACATACTCAATACACCACTCCCTCAATACACCACTCCCTCAATACCAGCACTCCTTCAATACAGCACTCCCTCAATGCAGCACGCACTCAATACTGCACTCCCTCAATACTGTATTCCCTCAATACAGCACTCCCTCAATACAGCACTCCCTCAATACCAGCACTCCCTCAATACCAGCACTCCCTCAATACCAGCACTCCCTCAATACCAGCACTCCCACAATGCAGCACGCACTCAATTCTGCACTCCCTCAATGCAGCACTCCCTCAATGCAGCACTCCCTCAATGCAGCACACATTCAATACTGCACTCTCTCAATACTGTATTCCTTCAATGCAGCACTCGCTCAATGCAGCACGCACTCAATACTGCACTCCTTCAATACTGTATTCCCTCAATGCAGCACATACTCAATACACCACTCCCTCAATACAGCACTCCCTTAATACACCACCCCCTCAATACCAGCACTCCCTCAATACAGCACTCCTTCAATGCAGCACGCACTCAATACTGCTCTCCCTCAATACTGTATTCCCTCAATACAGCACTCCCTCAATGCAGCCTCCCTCAATGCAGCACGCACTCAATACTGTATTCCCTCAATGCAGCACTCCCTCAATACAGCACTCCCTCAATGCAGCGCTCCCTCAGTGCAGCACGCATTCAATACTGCACTCCCTCAATACTGTATTCCCTCAATGCAGCACTCCCTCAATACAGCACTCCCTCAATGCAGCACGCACTCAATACTGCACTCCCTCAAGACTGTATTCCCTCAATGCAGCACTCCCTCAATGCAGCACGCATTTAATACTGCACTCCCTCAATACTGTTTTCCCTCAATGCAGCATGCACTCAATACTCCACTCCCTCAATACTGCACTCCCTCAATGCAGCACTCCCTCAATACTGTATTCCTTCAATGCAGCACTCCCTCAATACAGCACTTCCTCAATGCAGCAATCCCTCAATGCAGCACTCCCTCAATGCAGCACTCCCTCAGTGCAACACTCCCTCAATGCAGCACGTACTCAATACTGCACTCCCTCAATGCAGCACGCCCTCAATACTGTGCTGACTCAATACTGCACTCAGTCAATACTGCACTGTTAGTACTTCACCCCCTCAATGTAGCAGTCCCACAATCCTGCACTCCGTCAATACTGCAGCCCCTCAATACTGCACTCCCTCATTATTGCATTTCCTCAGTGCATCACTCCCTCAAAGCAGCACTCCCTCAATATTGCACTCCCTCAAAGCAGCACTCCCTCAACATTGCACTCCCTCAATACTGCACTCCCACAATACAATAGTCCCTCAGTGCAGCACTCCCTCAATACAGCACTCCCTCAATACACCACTCCCTCAATATTGCACTCCCGCAATGCAGCACTCCCTCAACATTGCACTCCCTCAATACTGCACTCCCATAATACAATACTCCCTCAGTGCAGCACTCCCTCAATAGTGCACTCCCACAGTACAACACTCCCTCAATGCAGCACTCCCTCAATAGTGCACTCCCTCAATGCAGCACTCCCTGAATGCAGCACTCCCTCAATGCAGCACTCCCTCAATATTGCACTCCCTCAATGCAGCACTCCCTCAACATTGCACTCCCTCAATACTGCACTCCCATAATACAATACTCCCTCAATGCAGCACTCCCTCAATAGTGCACTCCCTCAATGCAGCACTCCCTCAATAGTGCACTCCCTCAGTATAACACTCCCTCAATGCAGCACTCCCTCAATAGTGCACTCCCTCAATGCAGCACTCCCTCAATACTGCGCTCCCTCAATAATGCACTCCCTCAATGCAGCACTCCCTCAATGCAGCACTCCCTCAATGCAGCACTCCCTCAATAGTGCACTCCCTCAATGCAGCACTCCCTCAATACTGCGCTCCCTCAATACTGCACTCCCTCAGTGCAGCACTCCCTCAATACTGCACTCCCTCAGTGCAGCACTCCCTCAATGCAGCACTCCCTCAATAGTGCACTCCCTCAATGCAGCACTCCCTCAATACTGCGCTCCCTCAATAATGCACTCCCTCAATGCAGCACTCCCTCAATGCAGCACTCCCTCAATGCAGCACTCCCTCAATACTGCGCTCCCTCAATAATGCACTCCCTCAGTGCAGCACTCCCTCAATACTGCACTCCCTCAGTGCAGCACTCCCTCAATGCAGCACTCCCTCAATAGTGCACTCCCTCAATGCAGCACTCCCTCAATACTGCGCTCCCTCAATACTGCACTCCCTCAGTGCAGCACTCCCTCAATACTGCACTCCCTCAGTGCAGCACTCCCTCAATGCAGCACTCCCTCAATAGTGCACTCCCTCAATGCAGCACTCCCTCAGTGCAGCCTTCCCACAATCCTGCACTCTGTCAATACTGCAGCCCCTCAATACTGCACTCCCTCAATAGTGTACATCCTCAATATTGCATTTCCTCAGTGCATCACTCCCTCAATATTGCACTCCCTCAATACTGCACTCCCTCAATGCAGCACTCCCTCAATGCAGCACTCCCTCAATGCAGGACGTACTCAATACACCACTCCCTCAATACAACACTCCCACGATACTGCACTCCCTCAATGTAGTTTTCCCTCAATATTGCATTTCCTCAGTGCATCAATACTGCACTCCCTCAATGCAGCACACACTCAATACTGCACTCCCTCAATACTGCACTCTTGCAATACTTCACTCCCTCAATGCAGCACACACTCAATAGTGTATTCCCTCAATGCAGAACTCACTCAATACCGCACTCCATCAATATTGCACTCCCTCAATACAGCACTCCCTCAATACCAGCACTCCCTCAATACCAGCACTCCCTCAATACAGCACTCCCTCAATACCAGCACTCCCTCAATACCAGCACTCCCTCAATACCAGCACTCCCACAATGCAGCACGCACTCAATACTGCTCTCCCTCAATACCAGCACTCCCTCAATACCAGCACTCCCTCAATACCAGCACTCCCTCAATACCAGCACTCCCACAATGCAGCACGCACTCAATACTGCACTCCCTCAATGCAGCACTCCCTCAATACACCACTCCCTCAATGCAGCACACATTCAATACTGCACTCTCTCAATACTGTATTCCTTCAATGCAGCACTCGCTCAATGCAGCACGCACTCAATACTGCATTCCTTCAATACACCACTCCTTCAATGCAGCACACACTTCAATACTGCTCTCCCTCAATACTGTATTCCCTCAATGCAGCACATACTCAATACACCACTCCCTCAATACAGCACTCCCTTAATACACCACCCCCTCAATACCAGCACTCCCTCAATACAGCACTCCTTCAATGCAGCACGCACTCAATACTGCTCTCCCTCAATACTGTATTCCCTCAGTACAGCACTCCCTCAATGCAGCCTCCCTCAATGCAGCACGCACTCAATACTGCACTCCCTCAATACTGTATTCCCTCAATGCAGCACTCCCTCAATACAGCACTCCCTCAATGCAGCGCTCCCTCAGTGCAGCACGCACTCAATACTGCACTCCCTCAATACTACACTCCCTCAATACTGTATTCCCTCAATGCAGCACTCCCTCAATACAGCACTCCCTCAATGCAGCACGCACTCAGTACTGCACTCCCTCAAGACTGTATTCCCTCAATGCAGCACTCCCTCAATGCAGCACGCATTTAATACTGCACTCCCTCAATACTGTTTTCCCTCAATGCAGCATGCACTCAATACTCCACTCCCTCAATACTGCACTCCCTCAATGCAGCACTCCCTCAATACTGCACTCCTTCAATGCAGCACGCACTCAATACTGTATTCCTTCAATGCAGCACTCCCTCAATACAGCACTTCCTCAATGCAGCAATCCCTCAATGCAGCACTCCCTCAGTACTGCACTCCCTCAGTGCAACACTCCCTCAATACTGTGCTGACTCAATACTGCACTCAGTCAATACTGCACTGTTAGTACTTCACCCCCTCAATGTAGCAGTCCCACAATCCTGCACTCCGTCAATACTGCAGCTCCTCAATACTGCACTCTCTTAGTACTTCACCCCCTCAATGTAGCACTCGCACCATTCAATGCTGCACTCCCTCAGTACTGTAATCCCTCAATACAGCACCCACTCAATACTGCACTCCCTCAGTACTGCATTCTCTGAATACTGCACTCCATCAATGCACAATATTGCATTCCCTCAATGCTGCTCTCACTCAACCCAGCACCTCCTCTATACTGCACACCCTCAGTACTGCAGTCCTTTAATGCAGGACTCCCTCAGTACTGCACTCCGTCAATACTGCACTCCTTCATGGCAGCACTCACTCAATACTGCACTACCTCAATACTGTACTCCATCAATACTGCACTCCCTCAATAGTGCACTCCCTCAATAGTGCACTCCCTCAATACTATACTCCCTCAATACTGCATTCCCTCAGTGCATCACTCCCTGAATATTGCACTCCCTCAATGTCGTACTCCCTCAGTTAGTTTACTCCCTCAATGTCGCACTACCACAATACTGCACTCCCTCATTGCAGCACTCTGTCAGTGCGGCACTCCTGCAATTGTGCAGCACTCAACACTGCCCTTGCCCAACATTGTACTCACTTAATGCAACACTCCATCTATGTAGCACTCCCTCAGTTCAGCACTCCCACAATGCAGCATTCCCTCAATACTACTCTCCCTCATTGCAGCACTCCCTCAATACTGTACTCCCTCAATGCAGCACTCCCTAAATACTGCACTCCCTCAATAGTGTACTCCCACAATGCAGCACTCCCTAAATACTGCACTCCCTCAATAGTGTACTCCCTCAATGCAGCGCTCCCTCAATTATGTACTTCCTCATTGTAGCAATCCCACAGTACTGCATTCCCTGAATAGTGCACTCCCTCAGTACGGCATTCCCATACTGCTGCACTACCTTAATGCAGCACTCCCTCAATGCAGCACTCCCTCAATACAGCACTTCCTCAATGCAGTACTCCCTCAATTCTGCACTCCCCTCAATGCAACGCTCCACAATAATGAGCTCCCTCAATATTGCACTCCTTCAGTACAGCACTCCCTCAATACTGCATGCCCTCAATGCAGCACTCCATCAATGTAGTACTGCTTCACTACTGCACTCCCTCGATACTTCACTCTCTCAACTCAGCACTCCCTAAATGCAGTGCTCCCTCAATACAGCATGCACTCAATACTGCAGTCCCTCAATACTGCAGCCCCTCAGTAGGGTGCTCAGTCAATGTAGTGTTCCCTCAATACAGCACTCTCTCAGTACTGCATCCCCTCAATGCAGGACTCCCTCAATAATGCATTAATTCAGTGCATCATTCCCTCAATACTGCACTCCCTCAATACTGCTGTCCCTCAATGCAGCACTGCCACAATGCAGCATTCCCTCAATACAGTACTCCCTCAATGTAGCACTACCTCAATATTGCACTCCCTCATTGTAGCACTCCCTAAATGCAGCACTCCCTCAATGCAGCATACACTCAATATTGCACTACCTCAATGCCGTATTCCCACAGTGCAGCATTCCCTAAATGCAGCACTCACTCAATGCAGCAGTCCCTCAATACTGCACTCCCCAGTTACTTCAGTCCCTCACTAGAGCACTCCCTCAATACCGCACTCCCTAGATACCGCACTCCCTCATGGTAGCATGCATGGTGACGGAATGTCTGAAAATGAACCTTCCACCTCAGCGAGCAACTTACATTCAGAAACTCAACCTGAGCTACAAATCTTCTCAAAACTCGTTACCTGCACTCCCTCAATGCAACTCTCCCTCAATAATGCACTCCCTCAATACTGCACTCCCTCAATGCAGCACTCCCTTAATACTGTGCTCCCTCAATAATGCACTCCCTCAATAATGCACTCCCTCAATGCAGCACTCCCTTAATACTGTACTCCCTCAATAATGCACTCCCTCAATACTGCACTCCCTCAATGCAGCACTCCCTTAATACTGTGCTCCCTCCATAATGCACTCCCTCAATACTGCACTACCTCAATGCAGCACTCCCTTAATACTGTGCTCCCTCAATAATGCACTCCCTCAATAATGCACTCCCTCAATGCAGCACTCCCTTAATACTGTGCTCCCTCAATAATGCACTCCCTCAATAATGCACTCCCTTAATACTGTGTTCCCTCAATAATGCACTCCCTCAATACTGCACTCCATCAATGCAGTACTCCCTTAATACTGCGCTCCCTCAATAATGCACTCCCTCAATAATGCACTCCCTCAATATTGCACTCCCTCAATGCAGCACTCCCTTAATACTGCGCTCCCTCAATAATGCACTCCCTCAATACTGCACTACCTCAATGCAGCACTCCCTTAATACTGTGCTCCCTCCATAATGCACTCCCTCAATACTGCACTCCCTCAATGCAGCACTCCCTTAATACTGCGCTCCCTCAATAATGCACTCCCTCAATACTGCACTACCTCAATGCAGCACTCCCTTAATACTGCGCTCCCTCAATATTGCACTCCCTCAATACTGCACTCCCTCAATGCAGCACTCCCTTAATACTGCACACCCTCAATATTGTTCTCCCTCAATCCTGCACTCCCTCAATGCAGCACTCCCTTAATACTGCACTCCCTCAATGCAGCACTCCCTTAATACTGAGCTCCCTCAATAAAGCACTCTTTCAATACTGCACTCCCTCAATGCAGCACTGCCTTAATACTGCGCTCCCTCAATAATGCACTCCCTCAATACTGCACTCCCTCAATGCAGCACTCCCTTAATACTGAGCTCCCTCAATAAAGCACTCTCTCAATACTGCACTCCCTCAATGCAGCACTCCCTTAATACTGCACTCCCTCAATGCAGCACTTCCTTAATACTGCGCTCCCTCAGTAATGCACTCCCTCAATACTGCACTCCCTCAATGCAGCACTCCCTTAATACTGCGCTCCCTCAATAATGCACTCCCTCAATACTGCACTAACTCAATGCAGCGCTCCCTTAATACTGTACTCCCTCAATAATGCACTCCCTCAATACTGCACTCCCTCAATGCAGCACTCCCTTAATACTGTGCTCCCTCCATAATGCACTCCCTCAATACTGCACTGCCTCAATGCAGCACTCCCTTAATACTGTGCTCCCGCAATAATGTTCCCCCTGAATACTGCACTCCCTCAATGCAGCACTCCCTTAATACTGTGCTCCCGCAATAATGTTCCCCCTCAATACTGCACTCCCTCAATGCAGCACTCCCTTAATACTGTGCTCCCTCAATAATGCACTCCCTCAATACTGCACTCCCTCAATGCAGCACTCCCTTAATACTGCCCTCCCGCAATAATGCTCCCCCTCAATACTGCACTCCCTCAATGCAGCACTCCCTTAATACTGCGCTCCCTCAATAATGCACTCCCTCAATACTGCACTCCCTCAATGCAGCACTCCCTTAATACTGTGCTCCCTCAATAATGCACTCCCTCAATACTGCACTCCCTCAATGCAGCACTCCCTTAATACTGCCCTCCCGCAATAATGCTCCCCCTCAATACTGCACTCCCTCAATGCAGCACTCCCTTAATACTGCGCTCCCTCAATAATGCACTCCCTCAATACTGCACTCCCTCAATGCAGCACTCCCTTACTACTGTGCTCCCTCAATAATGCACTCGCTCAATACTGCACTCCCTTAATACAGCACTCCCTCAATACTGTGCTCCCTCAGTACTGCCCTCCCTCAATGCAGCACTCCCTTAATACTGCGCTCCCTCAATAATGCACTCCCTCAATACTGCACTGCCTCAATGCAGCACTCCCTTAATACTGAGCTCCCTCAATAATGTACCTCCTCAGTACTGCACTGCATCAATGCTGCACTCCCTTAATACTGCGCTCCCTCAATAATGCACTCCCTCAATACTGCACTGCCTCAATGCAGCACTCCCTTAATACTGCGCTCCCTCAATAATGCACTCCCTCAATACTGCACTGCCTCAATGCAGCACTCCCTTAATACTGCGCTTCCTCAATAATGCACTCCCTCAATACTGCACTGCCTCAATGCAGCACTCCCTTAATACTGTGCTCCTTCTAAGTAGCTCTCGCTCAATGCAGCACTCCCTCATTAGTGCACTCCTTCAATACTGTTGTCCCTCAATCGTGCAGAACAAGAACAAAGAACAAAGAAAATGTACAGCCCAGGAACAGGCCCTTCAGCCCTCCAAGCCTGAGCCGATCCAAATCCACTGTCTAAACCTATTGCCCAATTCCTAAGCATCTGTATCCCTCTGCTCCCCATCTCCTCATGCATATGTCCAGACACACCTTAAATGATCTACCATGCCTGCCTCTACCACCTCTGCTGGCAACGCATTCGAGGCACCTACCACCCTCTGTGTGAAGGACTTGCCGCGTGTATCCCCCTTAAACTTTCCACCTCTCACCTTGAAAGCTTGACCTCTCGTTATTGTATCCTTCACCCTGGGAAAAAGCTTGTCTCGATCCACCCTGTCTATATCCTTCATGATTTTGTAAACCTCAGTCAGGTCCCCCTCAATCTCCTTTTTCTTATGAAAACAAAACTAACCTACTCAACCTCTCTTCATAGCTAGTACCTTCCATACCAGGCAACATCCTCGTAAACCTTCTCTGCACCCTCTCCAACATCCTTTTGGTAATGTAGCGACCAGAACTGTACACAGTATTCTAAAGGCGTCTGAACCAATGTCGTGTACAATTTTAACATGACTTGCCAGCTCTTATACTCAATACCCCGTCCGATGAAGGCAAGCATACTATATGCCTTTTGACCACTCTATCCACCTGTACAGCCAACTTCAGGGTACAATGGACCTGAACTCCCAGATCTCTCTGCTCATCAACTTTTCCCAAGGCTCTTCCGTTTACTGTATAATTCGCTCCAGAATTAGACTTCCCAAAGTGCATTACCTCACATTTATCTCGATTGAACTCCATCTGCTACTTTTCTGCCCAACTCTCCAGTCTATTTATATCCTCCTGTATTCTCTGACAGTCCCTTATGCTTTCTGCTACTCCACCAATTTTCGTGTCATCTGCAAACTTGCTGATCATACCAACAGTGCCCTCTTCCAGATCATTTATGTATATTACAAACAACAGTGGCCCCAACACTGACCCCTGTGGAACACCACTGGTCACCTTTCTCCATTTCGAGAAACTCCCTTCAACTACTACTCTCTGTCTCCTGTTGCTCAACCAGTTCTTTATCCACCTAGCGAGAACACACTGCACACCATGTGACTTCACTTTCTCCATTAGTCTACCATGGGGAACCTTATCAAACACCTTACTAAAGTCCATGTATATAGAACATAGAACATAGAACATAGAAGAATACAGCGCAGTACAGGCCCTTGGGCCCTCGATGTTGCGCCGATCCAAGCCCACCTAAACTACACTAACCCACTATCCTCCATATACCTATCCAATGCCCTCTTAAATGCCCATAAAGAGGGAGAGTCCACCACTGTTACTGGCAGGGCATTCCATGAACTAACGACTCGCTGAGTGAAGAACCTACCCCTAACATCAGTCCTATATCTATCCCCCCTTAATTTAAAGCTATGCCCCCTTGTAATACCCGACTCAATACGCGGGAAAAGGTTCATACTGTCGACCCTATCTAACCCCCTAATCATCTTGTACACCTCAATCAAGTCACCCCTAAACCTTCTTTTCTCTAGTGAAAACAGCCCCAAGTGCCTCAGTCTTTCCTCATACGATTTTCCTTCCATACCAGGCAACATCCTGGTAAACCTCCTCTGCACCCGTTCCAATGCCTCCACATCCTTCCTATAGTATGGCGACCAAAACTGCACACAATATTCCAGATGCGGCCGTACCAGAGTCTTATACAACTGTATCATGACCTCAGGACTCCGGAACTCAATTCCTCTACCAATAAAAGCCAGTACGCCATATGCCTTCCTCACCGCACTATTTACCTGGGTGGCAACTTTCAGAGATCTGTGTACATGGACACCAAGATCCCTCTGCTCATCCACACTACCAAGTATCCGACCATTAGCCCAGTACCCCATCTTTTTGTTATTCTTCCCAAAGTGAATCACCTCGCACTTAGCTACATTGAATTCCATCTGCCACCTTTCTGCCCAGCTCTGCAGCTTCTCTATATCCTGCTGTAACCTGCCACATGCTTCCTCACTGTCAACAACTCCTCCGACTTTCGTGTCATCCGCAAACTTGCTCACCCAACCTTCTAACCCCTCTTCCAGGTCATTTATAAAAATGACAAACAGCAATGGTCCCAAAACAGATCCTTGCGGAACACCGCTAGTGACGGCACTCCATGAAGAAACTTTGCCATCAACTACTACCCTCTGTCTTCTTCCATCCAGCCAATTCCTAATCCAAACCTCCAACTCACCCTCAATGCCATATCTCCGTATTTTCTGCAGTAGCCTACCATGGGGAACCTTATCAAACGCCTTACTAAAATCCATATATACCACATCTACCGCTTTCCCCTCATCAACCTCCTTCGTCACCTTTTCAAAGAATTCAATAAGGTTTGTGAGGCACGACTTGCCCTTCACAAAACCATGCTGACTATCCTTGATCACATTATTCCTATCTAGATGTGCATAAATCCTATCCCTTACAATTCTCTCTAAGACTTTGCCCACAACAGAAGTGAGACTCACCGGCCTATAGTTACTAGGGCTATCCCTACTCCCCTTTTTGAACAAGGGAACCACATTTGCTATCCTCCAGTCTTCTGGGACTACTCCTGTAGACAAAGAGGACATAAAAATCAAGGCCAATGGCTCTGCAATCTCCTCCCTTGCTTCCCAGAGAATCCTAGGATAAATGCCATCAGGCCCAGGGGACTTATCTATTTTCACCTTTTCCAGGATTTCCAACACCTCTTCTCTACATACCTCCAAGCCATCCATTCTACTTATTTGTGCCTCAGTATTCTCATCGACAACAATGCCCTGTTCCTGAGTGAATACTGAAGAAAAGTATTCATTCATTGTCTCCCCAATCTCTTCCGCCTCCACACGCAACTTCCCCCTACTATCCTTGACTGGACCTATTCCTACCCTAGTCATTCTTTTATTCCTAACATACCTATAGAAAGCCTTAGGGTTTTCCCTAATCCTATCTACTAAGGACTTTTCATGTCCCCTCCTTGCTGCTTTTAGCTCTCTCTTCAGGTCCTTCCTGGCTACCCTATAACTCTCAATCGCCCCAATTGAACCTTCACATCTCATCTTGAGATAGGCCGCCCTCTTCCATTTAACAAGGGATTCCAATTCCTTATTAAACCACGGCTCCCTCGCACGACCCTTTCCTACCTGCCTGACAGGTACATAAATATCAAGGACACTCAATAGTTGCCCCTTGAACAAGTTCCACATATCATTTACACTCTTGCCTTGGAGTCTACTTTTCCAAGCCACACATCCTAAGTCATGCCTCACCGCATCATAATTTCCCTTACCCCAGCTATAATTCTTGCCCTGTAGTACACACTTATCCCTCTCCATCACGAGTGTAAAAATCACCGATCATATGACATCAACAGCCCTTCCTTCATCTATCAACTTGGTCACTTCCTCGAAGAACTCTATTAAGTTGGTAAGGCACGATCTCCCCCGCACAAAACTATGTTGCCTATCACTGATAAGCCCATTCTTTTCTAAATATAAATAGATTTTATCCCTCAGTACCTTCTCCAGCAATTTTCTCACCACTGACGTCAGGCTCACTGATCTGTAGTTACCCGGAATATCCCTACTACCCTTCTTGTACAGGAGGACAACATGAGTAACCCTCCAGCACCTCACCTGTATTTAAGAATGCCACAAAGATATCTGTCAGGGCCCCAGCTATTTCCTCTCTCGCCTCCCTCAGCAACCTGGGATAGATCCCATCCGGTCCTGGGGATTTGTCCACCTTAATAACCTCGAGCCTACCCAACAAATCTTCCCTACTTATGTCAACGTGATCCAGAGTACTCAAACTTCTATCCCTAATCTCAACATTCGTCATGTTCCTCTCCTCAGTGAACACTGATGCAAAGTAATCATTCAGAATCTCACCCATTCTCTCAGGTTCGACACACAGACTTCCTTCATTATCCTTTAGTGGATCAATCCTTTCTCTAGTTACCTGCTTGCTTCGTATATAAGAATAAAAGGCTTTGGGATTCTATTTCATGACCCCTTTTAGCCCGCTTGATTCCTTGTTTAAGACTGGTCCTACTCTCCCGATATTCCTCCGCGGCCCATTCTGTTCTTAGCTGCCTGGACCTTATGTATGCTTCCCTTTTCCTCTTGGCTAGTCGTACAATTTCTCCTGTCATCCACGGTTCATGAATCTTGCCCTTCCTATCCCTTGCTCTCAATGGGACATGCCCATCCTGCATTATCTTTAACCTATCTTTGAAAGTCTCCCACATCTCAAATGTGGACTTCCCTTCAAATAGCTGTGTCCAATCCTCATTTCCCAGCTCCTGCCTAATTTTGATTTAATTGGCCTTGGCCCAGTTTAGTACTCTTCCCTTAGGACCACTCTCTCTTCTTTATCTACGAGTATTCTAAAACTTACAGAATTGTGGTCACTGTTCCCAAAGAAATTCCTTACCGCAACTTCTACCACCTGGCCTGGCTCATTCCCCAACACCAGGCCCAATATGACTGCTCCAGAAAACTCTCCTGGACGCTTCTTGCACTCCCTTAATACTGTACTCCCTTGATAGTGCATTCGCTCAATGCATCACTCCCTCTACACTGCACTCCCTCAATGCAGCACTCCCCCATTACTGCAGTCCCTCAAAATTGCAATCCCCAGTAATGCACTCCCTCAGTGCAGCACTCCCACAATGCAGCACTCCCTCAATAGTATACTCCTTCAATGCAGCACTCCCTCAATACTGCACTCCCTCAATAGTGTACTCCCTCAACACTGCACTTCTTCAGTTCTGCACTCCCTCAATCTTGCGCTCCCTTCATGCAGCACTCCGTCAGTACTGTGCTCCCTCTGTAGTGCACTTGGAGTTCAGTTGGCTGGATGACCGGTTTTTACAGCAATGCAATGCCAACAGCGTGGTTCAATTCCCACTTCTCCTGAGGTGACCATGAAGGAGTGTCCTTCTCAACCTCTCTCCCTGCCTGAGGCACAGTGAGGCGCAGGTTAAACCACCACCAATCAGCTCCCTCTCTAATGATGGAATGACCTTATGATCAGTGAAGGGTTCTCAGCTATTCTGGGTTCCATCCTTCTGTGCTTTGCTGATTTAACTAAGGCGTCAACAAACACAATCCATGATCTAAAGGTTGCTGCAAATTGGTGACGCTGATCACACTGCCCTCCCTATGACGGTGATAACACTACACTGCCTGTGACAGTGATAACACTGCCCTGCCGGTGATGGTGATCACACTACCCTGCCTGTGATGGTGATCACACTGCCTGCTGGTGACGGTGATCACACTGCCCTGCCTATGACGGTGATCACACTCACCTGCCTGTGACGGTGATAACACTACCCTGCCGGTGACGTTGATCACACTGCCCTTCCGGTGATGGTGATAACACTACCCTGCTGGGGACGGTAATCACACTGGCCTGCTGGTGATGGTGATCACACTACCCTGCCGGTGATGGTGATCACACTGCCCTGCCAGTGACAGTGATAACACTACCCTGCCGGTGACGGTGATAACACTGCACTGCTGGTGACGGTGATCACACTGCGCTACCAGTGACGGTGATCACACTGCCCTTCCGGTGAAGGTGAGAACACTACCCTGCCGGTGTCGGTGATCACACTGGTCTGCCTGTGACGGTGATTACATTACCCTGCCGGTGATGATGATAACACTTCCCTGCCAGTGACGGTGATCACACTACCCTGCCGGTGACAGTGATCACACCGCCCTGCCGGCGGCAATGATCACACTGCCCTGCCGGTGATGGTGATCACACTGCCCTGCCGGTGATGGTGATCACACAGGCCTGCTGGTGACGGTGATCACATTGCCCTGACAGTGACGGTGATCACACTACCCTGTTGGTGACAGTGAGCACACTGGCCTGCCAGTGACGATGCTCACACTGGTCTGCCAGTGACGGTGATCACACTACCCTGTCTGTGATCACACTGCCCTGCCGGTGACCGTGTTCACACTGGCCAGCTGGTGACGGTGATCACACTGCCGTGACATTGGTCACACTGGCCAGGTGGTGACAGTGATCACATTACCCTGCTGGTGATGGTAATCACACTGCCCTGCCTGTGACAGTGATCACACTGGCCTGCTGGTGACGGTGATAGCACTGCCCTGCCCGTGACGGTGATCACACTATCCTGCCGATGACAATGATAACACTACCCTGCCAGTGACGGTGATCACACTGCCGTGCCGGTGATCACACTGCCCTGCCAGTGACGATGATCACACTGCCCAGCCGGTGACGGTGATAACACTACCCTGTCGGTGATGGTGATCACACTGCCCTGCCGGTGACGTGTTCACACTGATCTGCCGGTGGCAATGATCACACTGCCCTGCCTGTGACGGTGATCACACTACCCTGCCAGTGACGGTGATCACACTGCCCTTCCGGTAAAGGTGATAACACTACCCTGCCGGTGACAGTGATCCCACCTCCCTGCCAGTGACGGTGATCACACTACCCTGCCGGTGACAGTGATCACACCGCCCTGCCGGCATCAATGATCACACTGCCCTGCCGGTGAAGGTGATCACACAGGCCTGCTGGTGACGGTGATCACATTGCCCTGACAGTGACGGTGATCACACTACCCTGCCTGTGACGGTGATCACATTATCCTGCCGGTGACGATGATCACACCGCCCAGGCAGTGACGATGATAACACTACCCTGTCGGTGATGGTGATCACACTGCGCTGCCGCTGACGGTGATCACACTGCCCTACCTGTGACTGTGATCACACTGCCTGCTGGTGACGGTGATCACACTGGCCTGCTGGTGATGGTGATCACACTGCCCTGCCGGTGACAGTGATAACACTACCCTGCCGGTGACGGTGATCACACTACCCTGCCAGTGACGGTGATCACACTGCCCTGCCGGTGACGATGATCACACTGCCCTGCCGGTGAGGGTGATAACACTACCCTGCCAGTGACGGTGAGCACACTGCCCTGCCAGTGACGGTGATCACCCTGCCCTGCCTGCGACAGTGATCACAGTACCCTGCCGGTGATGGTGATAACACAGCCCTGCCTGTGACAGTGATCACACTGTCCTGCCGGTGACAGTGATCACACTGCCCTGCCAGTGATGGTGATCACACTGGCTTGCCAGTGATGGTGATCACACTGGCCTGCCGGTGGCAATGATCACACTGCCCTGCCTGTGACGGTGATCACACTGCCCTGCCAGTGACGGTGATCACACTACCTTGCCGGTGATGATTAACACACTGCCTTGCCGGTGACGCTGATCACACTGCCCTGCCGGTGACGGTGATCACACTGCCATGCCGGTGATCACACTGGACTACCAATGACGGTGTTCACACTGCCCTGCCGGAGGCGGTGATCACACTGCCCTGACGGTGACGGTGTTCACACTGCCCTGACGGTGACGATGATCACACTGCCCTGCCGGTGACGGTGATAACACTCCCCTGCCTGTGACGGTGATCACACCGCCCTTCCGGTGACGGTGATAACACTACCCTGCTGGTGACGGTGATCACACTACCCTGCCTGTGGCGTTGATCACACTGCCCTTCCGGTGACGGTGATAACACTACCCTGCTGGGGACGGTGATCACACTGGCCTGCTGGTGATGGTGATCACACTAGCCAGCGGATGACGGTAATCACACTGCCCTGCCTGTGACAGTGATCACACTGGCCTGCTGGTGACGGTGATAGCACTGCCCTGCCCGTGACGGTGATCACACTATCCTGCCGATGACAATGATAACACTACCCTGCCAGTGACGGTGATCACACTACCCAGCGGATGACGGTGATCACACTGCCCTGCCGGTGATGGTGATCACACTGCCCTGCCAGTGACGGTGATAACACAACCCTGCTGGTGATGGTGATCACACTACCCTGCCTGTGGCGTTGATCACACTGCCCTTCCGGTGACGGAGATAACACTACCCTGCTGGGGACGGTGATCACACTACCCAGCGGATGACGGTAATCACACTGCCCTGCCTGTGACAGTGATCACACTGGCCTGCTGGTGACGGTGATCACACTACCCAGCGGATGACGGTAATCACACTGCCCTGCCTGTGACAGTGATCACACTGGCCTGCTGGTGACGGTGATAGCACTGCCCTGCCCGTGACGGTGATCACACTATCCTGCCGATGACAATGATAACACGACCCTGCCAGTGACAGTGATCACACTGCCCTGCCGGTGATCACACTGCCCTGCCAGTGACGATGATCACACCACCCTGCCGGTGATGGTGATAACACTACCCTGTCGGTCATGTTGATCACACTGCCCTGCCGGTGATGTGTTCACACTGATCTGCCGGTGGCAATGATCACACTGCCCTGCCTGTGACAGTGAGCACACTACCCTACCTGTGACAGTGATCACACTGGCCTGTCTGTGATGGTGATCACACTGTCCTGTCGGTGATGGTGGTCACACTGGCCAGCTGGTGACGGTGATCACACTACCCTGCCGGTGACGGTGAGCACACTGCCCTACCTGTGACGGTGATCACACTGGCCTGCTGGTGATGGTGATCACACTGCCCTGCTGGTGACAGTGATAACACTACGCTGCCGGTGACGGTGATCACACTACCCTGCCGGTGACGGTGATCACACTGCCCTGCCGGTGACGGTGATAACACTACCCTGCCGGTGACGGTGAGCACACTGCTCTGCCAGTTACGGTGATCATACTGCCCTGCCGGTGACAGTGCTCACACTGCCCTGTCGGTAATCACACTGTCCTGCCGGTGACGGTGATAGCACTGCCCTGCCGGTGACAGTGATCGCACTGCCCTGCCGGTGACGGTGATCACACTGGCTTGCCAGTGATGGTGATCACACTGGCCTGCTGGTGGCAATGCTCACACTGCCCTGCCAGTGACGGTGATCACACTACCTTGCCGGTGACGATAAACACACTGCCTTGCCGGTGACGCTGATCACACTGCCCTGCCGGTGACGGTGATCACACTGCCATGTCGGTGATCACACTGGACTAACAATGACGGTGTTCACACTGCCCTGTCGGAGGCGGTGATCACACTGCCCTGACGGTGACGGTGTTCACACTGCCCTGCCGGTGACGGTGATCACAGTGCCCTGCCGATGACGGTGATCACACTACCCTGCCGGTGACGGTGATCACACTGCCCTGCCGGTGACGGTGATAACACTCCCCTGCCTGTGACGGTGATCACACTGCCCTTCCGGTGACGGTGATAACACTACCCTGCTGGTGACGGTGATCACACTAGCCTGCTGGTGATGGTGATCACACTACCCAGCGGATTACGGTGATCACACTGCCCTGCCGGTGATGGTGATCACACTACCCTGCCAGTGACGGTGATAACACAACCCTGCTGGTGATGGTGATCACACTACCCTGCCTGTGGCGTTGATCACACTGCCCTTCCGGTGACGGTGATAACACTACCCTGCTGGGGACGGTGATCACACTGGCCTGCTGGTGATGGTGATCACACTACCCAGCGGATGACGGTGATCACACTGCCCTGCCGGTGATGGTGATCACACTGCCCTGCCAGTGACGGTGATAACACAACCCTGCTGGTGATGGTGATCACACTACCCTGTCTGTGACGTTGATCACACTGCCCTTCCGGTGACGGTGATAACACTACCCTGCTGGGGACGGTGATCACACTGGCCTGCTGGTGATGGTGATCACACTACCCTGCCGGTGATGGTTATCACACTGCCCTGCCAGTGACAGTGATAACACTACCCTGCCGGTGACGATGATAACACTGCACTGCTGGTGACGGTGATCACACTGCGCTACCAGTGACTGTGATCACACTGCCCTTCCGGTGAAGGTGAGAACACTACCCTGCCGGTGACGGTGATCACACTGGTCTGCCTGTGACGGTGATCACATTACCCTGCCGGTGATGATGATAACACTTCCCTGCCAGTGACGGTGATCACACTACCCTGCCGGTGACAGTGATCACTCCGCCCTGCCGGTGGCAATGATCACACTGCCCTGCCGGTGATGGTGATCACACTGCCCTGCCGGTGATGGTGATCACACAGGCCTGCTGGTGACGGTGATCACATTGCCCTGACAGTGACAGTGATCACACTACCCTGCTGGTGACAGTGAGCACACTGGCCTGCTGGTGACGGTGATAGCACTGCCCTGCCCGTGACGGTGATCACACTATCCTGCCGATGACAATGATAACACTACCCTGCCAGTGACGGTGATCACACTGCCCTGCTGTTGACGATGATCACACTGCCCAGGCGGTGACGGTGATAACACTACCCTGTCGGTGATGGTGATCACACTGCCCTGCCGGTGACGTGTTCACACTGATCTGCCGGTGGCAATGATCACACTGCCCTGCCTGTGACGGTGATCACACTACCCTGCCAGTGACGGTGATCACACTGCCCTTCCGGTAAAGGTGATAACACTACCCTGCCGGTGACGGTGATCACACCTCCCTGCCAGTGACAGTGATCACACCGCCCTGCTGGCGGCAATGATCACACTGCCCTGCCGGTGAAGGTGATCACATAGGCCTGCTGGTGACGGTGATCACATTGCCCTGACAGTGACGGTGATCACACTACCCTGCCTGTGACGGTGATCACATTATCCTGCCGTTGATGATGATCACACCGCCCAGGCGGTGACGATGATAACACTACCCTGTCGGTGATGGTGATCAAACTGCCCTGCCTGTGACTGTGATCACACTGCCTGCCGGTGACGGCGATCACACTGGCCTGCTGGTGATGGTGATCACACTGCCCTGCCGGTGACAGTGATAACACTACCCTGCCGGTGACGGTGATCACACTGCCCTGCCGGTGACGATGATCACACTGCCCTGCCGGTGAGGGTGATAACACTACCCTGCCAGTGACGGTGAGCACACTGCCCTGCCAGTGACGGTGATCACCCTGCCCTGCCTGTGACAGTGATCACACTACACTGCCGGTGATGGTGATAACACAGCGCTGCCTGTGACAGTGATCACACTGTCCTGCCGGTGACAGTGATCACTCTGCCCTGCCGGTGACGGTGATAACACTACCCTGCCTGTGACAGTGATCATAATGCCCTGCTGGTGACGATGATCACACTGCTCTGCCGGTGACAGTGATAACACTGCCCTGCCGGTGATGGTGATAACACTGCCCTGCCAGTGACGGTGATAACACTACCCTGCCGGTGACTGTGAGCACATTGCCCTGCCGGTGACGGTGATCACACTGCCCTCCTGGTGACGGTGATCACCCTGCCCTGCTGGTGACGGTGATAACACTACCCTGCCGGTGATGGTGATCACACTACCCTGCCGGTGACGGTGATCACACTACCCTGCCGGTGATGGTGATCACACTACCCTGCCGGTGACGGTGATAACACTGCCCTGCCAGTGACGGTGATCACACTGGCCTTACAGTGACGGTGATCACACTACCCTGCCGGTGACGGTGATCACTCTGCCCTGCCGGTGATTGTCTCAGGGAGCTCAGTACCTCAGCTGTCAATGGATGGTCAGTACCAGGAGTTTGGCTTCTTTGGCTAAAAGTCGGAGGTCAACCATTCTTCAAGTATGGATGCTGTATAGAATTTCCCTCTTGTTTAACATAGAATCCCTACAGTGTTTAAGCAGGCCATTCAGCCCCTTGAGTCAACACCAACCCCTCCAAAATGTATCCCACCCAGATACACCTCATTCTTGTAACCCTGTATTTCCCATGACCAATCCACCCTGCCCACTATGGGGCAATTTAGCATGGCCAACCCACCCTAACTGCCCACCAATGGGAGGAAACCCACGCAGACATGGGGAGGATGTACAAACTCCACACAGTCACCCGAGGGTGGAATCAAACCCAGGCCCCGGGCACTGTGAGGTAGCAGTGCTAACTATTGAGCCACCGTGTTGCCCTAGCTTCAGGCCATGTTGTTCATAAGTTCATATTGCAAAGAGTCCAGAACTAAAGGGCAGAGGTTTACTAGTGTCTACTATCTACAATGTGCACTGCAGAAACTCACCAAAGATCCTCAGACAGCACCTTCCAAACCCACGACCACTTCCATCTAGAAGGACAAGGGCAGCAAATACATGGGAATGCATTACCTGGACATGTGGTAGAGGCAGGCTCAATTGAGACTTTCAAGAGGGGCATTGGATGGTTAATTGGTAGAAATGATGAGCAGGGAGATGGGGTAAAGGCAGAAGATTGGTGCTGGGGGATAGAACCAATACAAGCACAATGGACTGAATGGCCTCCTGGATTGATTTTGTCTCAGTCTACAGAATGTTCCAGTTATAGACCACATTTAAGGTGCTCTAATCCGTCAATTTTTATATCATTTACTTATTAATTCATTGTGAATTTTAAAAATACCATAGAGTCATACAGGACGGAAGTAGACCCTTCAGCCCAACTTGTCCATGCCAATCCTGTTTCCTAAACTGACCTAGTCCCATTTGCCAGCATTTGGCCCATATCCCTCTCAACCTTTCCTACTCATGCATCTTCCAGATGCCTTTTAAATGCTGTAATTGTACCAGCCTCCACCACTTCCTCTCATTCATACACACACCACCCTCTGAGTGAAAAAGTTGTCCCTTAGATCCCTTTTAAATCTTTTCCATCTCACCTTAAACCTATGCCACCTAGTTTTGGACTCTACTACCCTGGGGAAAAGACCTTGGCTATTCACCGTATCCATGTCCCTTCCTGATTTTATAAAACCCTATAAGGGCACCCCTCACTGGGGTTGTAGTTAAGAGGCAGGGAACGTTGGGTTGTGACAGGATAGTGTCCTGTTTGGGGTTTCACCATCTGCTTCGGATTAGGTGAACACAACTGCAGCAAGATTACCTTCCTGTTTTGCTCCATATCGTCTCTAAGAAATGATTACATCCCAATTGCCTTCCTCATCGTTGCCCGCACTGATATATTAGCATTCTGGTGGGAGCAATGAGACATGCAATATATTTTGGGAGGTGCTTAGGAAAAGAAAGGTGCTGTGCATATGCCAATGCAGTGTCTTTCTTTAGGCGAGTGTCACATGGCCAGTGCAATGTCCTACCTTGAGGCATAGGTGTTCCAGTGATGATACATTTCAGAAGGACTGACGCCCCCACAGTGACCACAGAGTCGGTGATGCTAATCTCAAATACTGGTGGCTCTAACGGATCTTCACCGGCCGAGACATAGGAATCATCCGAGGATTCTGCCAAACACAAAGAGGCCACATTTTGTTCATTCAGACCATCGTAAGTTTGGGACTGTAGGGAATGATTCCACAAAAGCACCTTGTCCTGTAGATCTTTGAAGCACTGAATGTCAAAATGGAATTAAGACAAAGCAAGCAGCTAACTGTGAATATTGTGAATTGTCTTCCTCGACAGACTTCGTCACCACCCTCCCCTCCCTCTCGTGACAGCCATTGTCAACTTGTCAGCTTCCCTCCATTGGCTTCTCTCAGAGTCAGTAGCACTCAGTCCCCAACTTAGCCCCTGACCCTCCTCATGGGCAACTTTACACATTTCAGACAGGGCTGGGGAGGAATTTCTTCTCTCAGACGGGAGTGAATCTGTGGAATTCCTTACCACACAGGGCATTCAGGGCTGGGCCACGAAGTATATTCAAGGCTGAGATAGACAGATGTTTAATTAGAAAGGGAATCAAGGGATATGGGGAAAAGGCATGAAACTCCAGTTGAGGATAATCAGATCTGACATAATCTCATTGAATGACAGAGCAGATTTGATGGGCTGAATGGCTTACTTCTGCTCCCAGCGATTATAGTCTTATGATCCAACTTATAACCACCCCTTTGGGCAAACTGTCAATTTCTTGTATATTTACCCCTGTCTCCCTTGGATCGCCTGTATATTTACCCACTGTCCCCATGTCCATCTCCTGTATATTTAACCCCCATCTCCCTGTGGATTGCCGGTATATTTACCCACCGTCCCCCTGTCCATCTCCTGTATATTTACCCCGTCTCCCTGTGGATTGCCGGTATATTTACCCACCGTCCCCCTGTCCATCTCCTGTATATTTACCCTGTCTCCCTGTCCATCTCCTGTATATTTACCCTGTCTCCCTGTTCATCTCCTGTATATTTAACCCCCATCTCCCTGTGGATTGCCGGTATATTTACCCACCGTCCCCCTGTCCATCTCCTGTATATTTACCCCGTCTCCCTGTGGATTGCCGGTATATTTACCCACTGTCCCCATGTCCATCTCCTGTATATTTAACCCCCATCTCCCTGTTCATCTCCTGTATATTTAACCCCCATCTCCCTGTGGATTGCCGGTATATTTACCCACCGTCCCCCTGTCCATCTCCTGTATATTTACCCTGTCTCCCTGTGGATTGCCGGTATATTTACCCACCGTCCCCCTGTCCATCTCCTGTATATTTACCCTGTCTCCCTGTTCATCTCCTGTATATTTACCCTGTCTCCCTGTGGATCTCCTGTATATTTACCCTGTCTCCCTGTCCATCTCCTGAATATTTACCCCTGTCTCCCTGTGGATCTCCTGTATATTTACCCCATCTCCCTGTGGATTGCCTGTATATTTACCCACTGTCCACCTCCTGTATATTTACCCCATCTCGCTGTGGATTGCCTGTATATTTACCCACTGTCCACCTCCTGTATATTTACCCTGTCTCCCTGTTCATCTCCTGTATATTTAGCCCCTGTCCCCATGTCCATCTCCTGTATATTTACCCCCATCTCCCTGTCCATCTCCTGTATATTTACCCCTGTCTCCCTGTGGATCTCCTGTATATTTACCCTGTCTCCCTGTAGATCTCCTGTATATTTACCCCCATCTCCCTGTCCATCTCCTGTATATTTACCCCTCCTCCCTGTCCATCTCCTGTATATTTACCCCTGTCTCCCTGTGGATCTCCTGTATATTTACCCTGTCTCCCTGTAGATCTCCTGTATATTTACCCCTGTCTCCCTGTTCATCTCCTGTATATTTACCCCTGTCTCCCTGTTCATCTCCTGTATATTTACCCTGTCTCCCTGTCCATCTCCTGTATATTTACCCCTGTCTCCCTGTGGATCTCCTGTATATTTACCCTGTCTCCCTGTGGATCTCCTGTATATTTACCCTGTCTCCCTGTAGATCTCCTGTATATTTACCCCTGTCTCCCTGCCCATCTCCTGTATATTTACCCCTGTCTCCCTATCCATCTCCTGTATATTTACCCCGTCTTCCTACAGATCTCCTGTATATTTACCCCATCTCCCGGTTCATCTCGTGTATATTTACTCCTGTCTCCCTATGGATCTCCTGTATATTTACCCCATCTCCCTGTCCATCTCCTGTATATTTACCCCATCTCCCTATGGATCTCCTGTATATGGACCCCGTCTCCCTGTCCATCTCCTGTATATTTACCCCATCTCCCTATGGATCTCCTGTATATGGACCCCGTCTCCCTGTCCATCTCCTGTATATTTACCCCATCTCCCTGTCCATCTCCTGTATATTTACCCCCGGACAGGGAGACGGGGTAAATATACAGGAGATGGACAGGGAGACGGGGTAAATATACAGGAGATGGAGATGGGGACGGGTAAATATACAGGAGATGGACAAGGAGACAGGGGTAAATAACAGGAGATGGACAGGGACATGGGGTAAATATACAGGATATTTACCCCTGTCTCCCTGTCCATCTCCTGTATATTTACCCCCTGTCTCCCTGTCCATCTCCTGTATATTTACCCCCTGTCTCCCTGTCCATCTCCTGTATATTTATCCCTGTCTCCCTGTGGATCTCCTGTATATTTACCCCTGTCCAACTCTGATGAAGGGCTTTTGCCCAAAATGTCGATTTTTCCTGCTCCTCAGATGTTGCCTGACCTGCTGTGCTTTTCCAGCACCACTCTAATCTCGACTCTGATTTCCAGCATCTCTGTGGGAAGCTACAGAAGTGATTACTGGGCCTCTTGCAGAGATATTTGTATCATCGATAGTCACAGGTGAGGTGCCGGAAGACTGGAGGTTGGCTAACGTGGTGCCACTGTTTAAGAAGGCTTGTAAGGACAAGCCAAGGAACTATAGACCGGTGAGTCTGACCTTGGTGGTGGGCAAGTTGTTGGAGGGAATCCTGACGGACAGTACGTACATGTATTTTGAAAGGCAAGGACTTATTAGGGATAGTCAACATGGCTTTGTGCATGGGAAATCATGTCTTACAAACTTGATTAAGATTTTTGAGGAAGTAACAAAGAGGATTGATGAGGGCAGAGCGTTAGATGTGATCTATATGGACTTCAGAAAGGTGTTTGACAAGGTTCCCCATGGGAGACAGATTAGCAAGGTTAGATCTCATGGAATACAGGGAGAAGTAGCCATTTGGATACAGAACTGGCTCAAAGACAGAAGTCAGAGGGTGGTGGTGGAGGGTTGTTTTTCAGACAGGAGGCCTGTGACCAGTGGAGTGCCACAAGGATCGGTGCTGGGTCCTCTACTTTTTGTCATTTACATAAATGATTTGGATGCGAGCATAAGAGGTACAGTTAGTAAGTTTGCAGATGACACCAAAATTGGAGGTGTAGTGGACAGCAAAGAGGGTTACCTCAGATTACAACAGGATCTGGACCAGATGGGCCAATGGGCTGAAGGGTGGCAGATGGAGTTTAATTCAGATAAATGCGAGGTGCTGCATTTTGGGAAAGCAAATCTCAGCAGGACTTAGACACTTAATGGTAAGGTCCTAGGGAGTGTTGCTCAAAAAAAAGACTTTGGAGTGCATGTTCATAGCTCCGTGAAAGTGGAGTCGCAGGTAGATAGGATAGTGAAGAAGGCATTTGGTATGCTTTCCTTTATTGGTCAGAGTATTGAGTACAGGGGTTGGGAGGTCATGTTGCGGCTGTACAGGACATTGGTTAGGCCGCTGTTGGAATATTACGTGCAATTCTGGTCTCCTTCCTATCAGAAAGATGTTGTGAAACATGAAAGGGTTCAGAAAAGATTTACAAGAATGTTGCCAGGGTTGCAGGATTTGAGCTATAGGGAGAGGTTGAACAGGCTGGGGCTGTTTTCCATGGAGCATCGGAGGCTGAGGGGTGACCTTATAGAGATTTATAAAATCATGAGGGGTATGGATAGGATAAATAGACAAAATCTTTTCCCTGGGGTGGGGGAGTCCAGAACTAGAGGGCATAGGTTTAGAGTGAGAGGGGAAAGATATAAAAGAGACCTAAGGGGCAACGTTTTCACACAGAGGGTGGTACGTGTATGGAATGAGCTACCAGAGGAAGTGGTCTGTTTCCTTGCTGTACATCTCTATGACTCTCTGACTCTATCTGCAGTCCACACTTTCACCTTGTATTCTCCATGGTCTGCGTGACAGCCATGATATCTCGCTGTTCAGATTGGACAACAACGCTCCAGTTCATCTCTTTGTCTGCTCTCCTTACCCAACTCCGGTGAAGTGGGACGAGATTTCCTGGATTTCCCTCTGGGAGTTTTCCGGCCTGATTTATCCCGAACCTGGGTGGTGGTGTCTTCTTTCAGATCCGCGGAGCTTGCCTCCATGTCCTCAGGCCTGATGCTCTTCACTCCCGTGTCGGCCACACTACTGGGGGCTATGGGGGGGGCGGTACAGGCCGGGCTGAGGGGGGCCAGACCTAATCTCGGAGCACCGTCTCCCAACTCCGCTCTGCCACCGAGGCTCAGGCTCTCCGGCCTACTCCTGAGCCAGTCAGGGCTCTCCTTGTGAAAGGGCGGCGAGGGTTTGACATCCTGCCTGGAGAGTGAGGGCAGATCGGGGGCGATAACCGGGGCCCGGCCTTCGGAGGTGGACCTCACCTTCAGGACAGTTTCCACGACAGGCTGGGGGCGGCTGGGAGGCTGAGATTGGGCGTGCTGGCTGACGGTTGCCAGGTTTGTTGCTCCTGCCTCAGCCTGGTCTGGGTAGTTGACGGCAGACTCCCATGCTCTGGCCTTGCCTGACTCCAGATCCTCTGGCTCACCGCTAAACGTGGCTAGGCTTCGCTGCAGTGGTTTACGTGGACTATCCAACCATGACCCCTCTGGGCTCCGCGGTGCCTCTGCCGGGGGGGTCACCGCCCTGGCGGCTTTCCGTGATGATAGCTCGCGGTTAACGGCACGCTCCAGCACTGGGGACCGCAGCACGGGCCTGCTCACTGTCGAGCTCATGGCCGTCTTCTTGATCCTGCTCAGCTCCTCCGAGATCTTCAGCTCGACGTCGCGGGCCCTCGTGGCATAGCGGCCGCGCTCGTCGAAGGAAGCCGCTTTCTGCCGGAAGAGCGAGCGTTTCAGCTCGGCCCCTGCCCCACCCTCCGGCCTTAGGCCCCCCCGCCCCTCGCCGTCCAGCAGTTCGGACAGGGAAGGCCGCAGCCTGCCCTCCCGCTGCTCCGTGTGGTCGAAGGAACGCCACTTCCTGAATCCGGGCCACGGCTGCCCGTCCGCCAACTCGAAGCTCCGCCGCCGCTCTGGGAATGTCTCCAGGTACCTCATCCTGTCCGAGGCCCGGGATCCAGAGCGGGAATGAGCCGGCGAGGAAGCATCGCCCGAACTGGCCCTCCTCACCACCGGGGGAGGGCTGTCCCCTCCCCCTGCCACCTTCGGGGGTTTCTGGGCCTTGTCCTGGAACTCAGCCGGCACGGTGTCGTGGTACTCCATTGGCGTGCTGAGCTTCCGGCGAGGGGTCAGCGGTGTTGTGGGCTGGCCCAGGTTCATCCGTGAGGCTTTGGGACTGGCCGGCCTGGTTTTCAGGGCCGTTGGTGGTAGGCCGGAGGCTCTGGAAGCTCCTTGGTTCTGGGCCATGGCATCCCACCTGAGGCTGGGCTCCATGGGGTGATCCAGTGAGCTCCTACCCAACGTGTTCTCACAGAGGTCCCTGCAGGGGAAAAGAGACAAATTTCACCAAAATGCCACTTGGAGGAAACGGAGAGGGGGGTTTCAAAGTCCTCATTAACAATGAGCTGCTCCTTGTTCCCACATTCTATCTGTTTCCAGGATTGAGCTGTGTGTAATCCAGGCCTAAAATGCTGGAACACAGTGATCAATCACTTTTTTTCATTTAATATGTTTTGATTCTGAACAGAAATGGTGGAGGACTGTTTCCAAAGCTGAGGGTTGTTAAAGGATTGCTACACTTTCTGAAAGCTTTTTGCAAGCGCTGTTTACACAGCTATTGGTGTAGGCAGTGGAGGGGGGAGGGGGGCTTTGCCAGGTTTGCGGATGAACTGGAGCCAGGGCAGGTATACGATTGGAGATTCTGCTGGTAACAAGTCGCTGATTGGTCTGGGAAATGGTGACCACAGCTTGCCAACAGCCATGTAATTGGCTCCTGGACAGCTTAACAGCTTGTGGGTGAGAATGTTTGTATCAGAAGCCTTTAGAAGGGCTGTTTTTGCTTTGCATTAAAAAGCCTGTCCAGCCTTGAAGAGAATCATTTTATCTTCCCTCACCTGTTCCTTTTAATAAGTCAGAGACTTTTATCTATGTGAATCAGTCACCCTGTGCCTCCTGTATCTGGAGAAGGAAGATGGAGAAGCAGTATTCTGATCAGCCAAAGGATTATCCCAGGGATTCCTGGGGACAGGGACCACTAACTATCTTCCCAGTCTTTCCCTCTGCCCACAACACCAATGTTTTGTTTGTGCATGTTTGTAGAGAAGGAGTTCTATAAGGAGGTTAGAGTTTTAACTGGTGGAGAAATGGTTCATTATGGTTTCTTTGTAGTGGAGGGAAGCACACAGCTTGTGATTTCAAACAAATCTGTTGGACTCTAACCTGGTGTCGTGTGACCTTTTGTGCTTTCTGTCAGATTGGATTTAAAGAATGGTGTTTGGTAAAACAATCAACTTTTCTGATGATGTTGGGTATAATTGATCTTTATTTCCAGTCAGGGGCGACAATTGGTCAACCCCCCCCCCCACCCCAGATCATCAACATTCTCTGAGCTGCGCTCCTTGTGTTGAGCCTACTCCCACTGAGCCATGCTATCTCCCGACCAATCAATCCCATTAGGCCCACACCACATGGCCAGAAAATCCAGGCTTTAGTGTGATGGTGCTGTTACTTTAAAAAGGTTGTTTTGTCCTGGGTTTTTTTTAAAAGAGGTTGTAAAGGCAGTCTGGATGAACTAGCTGCTGAAGATGGTTTAAGTAAACAGCTTAGAAGGCATTTGGGTTTTGTTTAAAAGCTGGAACAATAGAAGCAGCTTGAATGCGAATGGCCAGCTCTCTCTCACCTGGTTTTTTTCAGCTGTCAGAAGCTATTTGGGGTCTCGGAAGATTTGGAATCTTCAGTGAATGATTCCGAGCTGCTACATTCTCTAGAATTTCTCTTGATTTTATTCCTTTTGGATTGGAGAACTGCACATCAGAATCTGTGTCTGAATTTGCCTTTTTGCTGAGGGGAATGTTTATGAGATATTATTGAAACAGTTAATTAGTAATGGGTGCTGTATCTATTATTCAGTTAAGTTTTCCATTAGTTAAGTTATTCTAAATTCCTCTTTCTTTTGTTTGTATTTTAAATACTTAAATACATTGTATTTTGTTTAAAGTGGTGTGACCAGTTGCATCACATCTGGACGACAGCACTTTCCATCTACATTTACAATCAGAAAACTTCAGAGTCTAGGCTACCTTCTTAATACATTGTGAGGGGGTCTGCTCTGGTCCAGAACGGGAGGCAATTCCCAATTTGAAAAGATTCCTGTTGAATCCCATGCCCTTTCAGGCAGCACCTTCCAGGTTACAACCACTCGCTAAGTGAGAGCAGACCCTTCCTGTCTCCTTCAACTGCCTGGCATGGTCAGTGCCCCATGGAGACCCTAGCTCCTCACCCGCACTATCAAAATCCCTTGAGATTTTTGAGCCCCTCTCTTAAATCTCCCTTTGAACACCCTTTGCTTTGAGGAGGTGAATGCCAAACTGTCTTCACTGGACTACACTGGTCTCTCACCGTATTAACTAGAATTGTCTCTGTTATCCAACCCCCATGTAACAATCCCACTGACAGTGGGTCAAAATGCCTAAGGTTAAAGTCTTCCTCAAACCCTGTGTATTTAAAGGTTTGAATTAGAAAGCTACAGGGTCTTCCAGGCAGTGAACTATTTTATGTTTAAAGCAAGTCACTTGTTGTGGGGCAAGGAATGTATCTGTGTGTAAAAAGTTCCAACAGACAGGATGGGAAAATGACTGGGAGAATAAATATTGACCTGGATGCTGGGAAGAATTTCCCTGCTCTTTTCCTGAGGTAGTGACTCCAATTCCAGTCAAGACCCTATGCTGCAGTTTCCTACACCCACCTGCTGGAAGGTAATATAATGTTCCATATGATGGATGATACATCCGACGGTGTGGCATTCCCTCAGTCCTACACTGTAATTGTATGTCCTCGGCTGTCCGGTGTGGGAGCTGACACATGGTGGGGTTCTGATTCTGAGGCAGGAGGACCACTACTCAGCGAATCACAGTTCTCACTGCCACCCTGTTGGATTTGATCTGGGATCCTTTCAATCACACTGCCATCCTGCAGTGTTTGATTAATGACACATGGAGTGTTTAATTGTTCCATGTTGATTATGTGAGAATGTTTACTATTGATGCTCACTGCACTTGACTGGCTAGGTCTGGGGTGGAGAAAGATAGAAACTGCAGAAAGTGCTGGAAGCCAGAGCTGTGGCCAAATTCTGTGACACACATAGAGAGCAGCAACAGCTCAGCCCAGATATAACATTGAAACATGGAGCAAGCATTGTCAGTGAGACTTGAGTGAAGAATGACATTACACACTCACTCTCACTCTCATGTACACTCTTACACACACACACACACAACAGATACACACAGACAGGTACACACACACTCACATTTTCACACACATTATTTCCCTCTCTCACACACACATAGATACACACACACACATACATATACATACACTTTCTCTCTCTCACACACACACACTAATATCAGGTTAGTGAAGTCATGCGGGAGCTGGGGTTGAAAGGCCTGAGGGACAGAAACAAAAATCAAAATGTAACAAAAGGGGACTTCAGGGTGCCAGTGGACTCTGTTAACCATCCGATCCCTCAATTTCCTTCACATTGATTGGCTATTATCTCACACCCAGCTCCCAGTACAGACCCTGCTCCCTTTCAGACACAATCATAGTCTGACACAACACTGGAGGCCATTCAGCCTGCCATGCCTCTGTGATAAAGCTAGCCCATTTGTCTTACTCTTAAGCTCTTGCCCCATAGCCCTGCAAATCTTTCCCCTTCAAAACAAAGAGAATAGGAACAGGAGTAGGCCATTCAGCCCTTTGAGCCTGAAGCACCATTCAACATGATTAGGGCTGATCATCCAACCCAGTCCCCTGTTCCTGCTGTCCCCTTTGATCTCTTTAGCCCTGAGAACTGTATCTAACGTCATCTTGAAAACATTCAATGTTTTGGCCTCAACCACTTCCTGTGGCAGAGAATTCGAGATCTCACGTTTTTACCCAGTTGTGTTTTGAAGGTTCGTATTGAATCTGTTCCCATCTCTCGTTAAGGCAGATCATTCTAGATCACAACAGCTCAATACACACAACAAACACTGCCTCATCTCACCTCGGCCTCTTTTTGCCCCTTCTCTTCAATCTGTAGGTCTTACCAAAATTTACTGAACCCCCTAACTGGGTTTTGAACACCTCGATTAACTCTCCCATCAACTTTCTCTGCTCTAAGGAGAACAACTCCAGTCTCACTGACCTCTGTCAGTCCCATTACTGATCCAGCTCCCTCTCCAAGACCCTGAGAATCTTTCCTAAACCTCCCAGTGCCCGGAATAATTCAGCTGAGTCCAAATCTGTGTTGTTTTTAAATTCACTCAAGGGATATGGTGTTGCTGGCTGGGTCAGCATTTATTGCCCATCCCTAATTGCCCAGAGGGCAGTTATGAGTCACCCACATTGGCAATCTGGAGTCACATGTTGGCCAGATCACGTAAGGATGACAGATTTCCTTCCCTAATGGATGTTAGTGACCCCCATGGGTTTTCTTGACAATCAACCCAGTATTCATGCTCATCATTAGATTCTTAATTAAATTAAAAGTCCACCATCTGCTCTGTGAGATTTGAAGCTGGGTTCTCCAGAATATTAGGTGAAAGTGAGGACTGCAGATACTGGAGATTAGAGTGAAGATTAGAGTGGTGCTGGAAAAGCACAGCACGTCAGGCAGCATCCGAGGAGCAGGAAAATCAACGTTTCAGGCTGGAGCCCTTCATTAGGAATGAGACAGGGAGCCTCCAGGGTGGAGAGATAAATGGGAGGGGGGTGAGGCTGGGGGAAGGTAGTAAGAGTACAATAGGTGGATGGAGGTGGGGATGAAGGTGATAGGTTGGAGAGGAGGGTGGAGCAGATTGGTGGGAAGGAAGATTGGCAGGTAGGACAGATCATGAGGATGGTGCTGAGCTGGAAGGTTGGAGCTGGGGTGAAGTGGGGGGAGGGGAAATGAGGAAACTAGTGAAGACCACATTGATGCCCTGGGGATGAAGTGTTCCGAGGCGGAAGATGAGGCATTCTTCTTCCAGGCGTCGGGTGGTGAGGGAGCGGTGGTGGAGGAGGCCCAGGACCTGCATGTCCTCGGCAGAGTGGGAGGGGGAGTTGAAATGTTCGGCCACAGGGCGGTGGGATTGATTGGTGCAGGTGTCCCAGAGATGGTCCCTAAAACGCTCTGCTAGGAGGCGTCCAGTCTCCCCAGTGTAGAGGAGACTGCATCGGGAGCAACGGATACAATAAATGATATTGGTGGATATGC
Organism: Chiloscyllium plagiosum; assembly: GCF_037043375.1. NCBI lineage: Eukaryota > Metazoa > Chordata > Chondrichthyes > Orectolobiformes > Hemiscylliidae > Chiloscyllium > Chiloscyllium plagiosum. The sequence goes on along the minus strand of NW_028270145.1, from coordinate 114,226,937 downwards.
AGATAAAACTTTGATGGATGTGGAAGCCTCCTTTGGGGCCTTGGATGGAGGTGAGGGAGGAGGTGTGGGCGCAGGTTTTGCAATTCCTGCGGTGGCAGGGGAAGGTGCCAGGACGGAAGGGTGGGTTGTTGGGGGGCGTGGACCTGACCAGGTAGGCACGGAGGGAACGGTCTTTGCGGAAGGCGGAAAGGGGTGGGGAGGGAAATATATCCCTGGTGGTGGGGTCCATTGAAGGATCCACTGGAATCCCCTGGAATATTAGCTGAGTTTCTGGATTAATGATCTTGCGATAATACCACTGGGCCATTGTCTCCCTGTAGTATAGCTTCCTTTCTTCTGTAAAAACAAAATATTCTAGATACTGGAAATCTGAAGTAAAAGCAGAGAGTGCTGGAGAATCTCAGTGGGTCTGGCAGCTTCTGTGGAGACAGAAACCGAGTTAATGTTTCGAGTGCAGTGACCCTTCCTCAGAGCTAAAAGGGGTTGGAAACATAATGGTTTATGATACAACACACACACTCTGTCCAGGGTCTGCTGCATTTGTAGAGACTCAGAGAGTTTTTCCAGTCCATTGTATCTGCACTGGTCACCAAATATCCATCTATTCAAATCCCATTCCCAGCCTTGCATGCTATTGTGTTTCAAGTGATTCTTTAATAGGCTGAGGGGTGGCAGATGGAGTTTAATTTGAATAAAAGTGAGGTGTTGCATTTTGGTAAAACAAACAAGGGCAGGACTTATACTTATAACGGGCCCTGGGGAGTGTTACTGAACAGAGAGACCCAGGGTTCAGGAACATAATTCTTTGTAAGTTGCGTCGCATATAAACAGGGTGGTTAAGAAATTGTTTAGCACACTTGCCTTCATTGCTCAGACCTTTGTGTGTAGGAGTTGGGACATCATGCTGAAGTTGTACAGGACATTGGTGAGGTCCCTTATGGAATACTGTGTCCAGTTAGGGGAGGCAATGGAAATGGTATTATCACTGGACTCTTAACCCAGAGACACAGGTAATGTTCTAGGCCATGGATTTGAATCCTACCACAGCAGATTGTGGAATTTGAATTCAATAAAAATCTGGAATTAAGAGTCTAATGATGACCATGAATCCATTGTTAATTGTCGGAAAACCTCATCTGGGTCACTAATGTCCTTCAGGGAAGGAAACTGCCATCCTTACCTGGTCTGACCTACACATGACTCCAGACCCACAGTCAATGTTGGTGACTCTTAATTGCCCTCTGGGTAATTAGGCTTAGGCAATAAATGCTGGCCGATGCAATGACGCCCTCACTCTGTGAATGAATAATAACAAAGTTCAGGTCGCCCTGTGATAGGAAGGATATTAAACTGGAGAGGGTCCAGAAAAGATTTCCCTGGATTTTGCCAGGAATGGAGGTTTTGAGATATAGAAATAGACTGGAAACGTTGGGACTTTTGTCCCTGAAGTGTAGGAGGCTGAGGGCTGACACACCTTATTGGGGTTTATAAAATCATGAGGGACATAGGAGTGAATAGGAAGGGTCTTTTCCCTCGGGTAGGAGAGTTCAAAACTAGGGGGCATACCTTTAAGGTGAGAGGAGAAAGATTTAAAAAGGACATAAGGGTAACATTTTTACACAGACAGTGGTCTGTGTGCCAGAGGAAGTGATGAATGTGGGTAAAGACATTTGAATAAGTCCATGAATAGGAAAGGTTGAGGTTGATTTAGTGGTTTGGATCAGAAATTGGCTTGCTGTAAGAAGACAGGTGGTTGATGGGAAATGTTCATCCTGGAGTTCAGTTACTAGTAGGGTACCTCAAGGATCTGTTTTGGGGCCACTGCTGTTTGTCATTTTTATAAATGACGTGGATGAGGGTGTAGAAGGATGAGTTAGTAAATATGCGGATGACACTAAGGTTGGTGGAGCTGTGGATAGTGCTGAAGGGTGTTGTAGGTTACAGAAGGATATAGATAAGCTGCAAAGCTGGGCTGAGAGGTGTTTTTGTGGAAAAGTGTGGGGAGATTCACTTTGGTAGAAGCAACAGGAATGCAGAGTACTGGGCTAATGGTAAGACTCTTGGTAATGGAGATGAACAGAGAGATCTCAGTGTCTATGTGCATAGATCCCTGAAAATTACCACCCAAGTTGATAGGGTTGTTAAGAAGGCATACAGTGTGTTAGCTTTTATTGGTAGAGGGATTGAGTTTCGGAGCCATGAGGTCATGCTGTAGCTGTACAAAACTCTGGTGCAGCCGCACTTGGAGTATTACATACAATTCTGGTCACCGCAATATAGGAAGAATGTGGAAGCTTTGGAAAGGGTTCAGAGAAGATTTACTAGGATGTTGCCTGGTACGGAGGGAAGGTCTTATGAGGAAAGGCTGAGGGACTTGAGCTGTTTTCATTGGGTAGAAGAAGGTTGAGAGGTGACTTAATTGAGACATAGAAGATAACCAGAGGGTTAAATAAGGTGGACAGTGAGAGCCTTTTTCCTCGGATGGTGATGGCTAGCATGAGGGGACCTAGCTTTAAATTGAGGGGTAATAGATATAGGACCGATGTCAGAGGTAGTTTCTTTACTCAGAGAGTAGTAGGGGCAGGGAGCGCACTGCCTGCAACAGTAGTAGACTCGCCAACTCTAAGGGCATTTAAATGGTCATTGGATAGGCATATGGATGAGAACGGAATAGTGTAGGTTAGATGGGCTTCAGATTGGTTTCACAGGTCGGCACAACATTGAGAGCTGAAGGGCCTGTACTGCGCAGTAATGTTCTATGTTTGGAGGCATATGGGCCAAGCGCAGGCAGGGGGGACTAGTTTGTTTGGGAGCATGGTCAGCATTGATTGGTTGGACTGTGCTGTGTGACTCTATAAATGTCATACAATGTCTGTCCCATCCTTTCACACAGAGGGTTCCAGATACTGACACTCTTGAGTGAAAACTCTTTCCTCAAATCCCCTCGAAACCTCCTGCTCCTTACCTTACTGTGCCCCCCCCCCCCCCCTTCAGTTACTGACCTCTCCACTATGGGGTAAGGTTTCTCTCTGTCTACACTGTCTCTGCCCCTCAGAGCTGTGGTCAACTCAGTCAGGCTGCCTCCCCCACAAAACCCCAAGCCTTCTCTGCTCTGTGAGAAATGACCTGAGGTTACCAGCCTCTCCATCGCTGAATGGTTCCAGCATAGGGAAGCTCCTGGTGAATCTCCTCAAGGTTCCAGTGAAGTCAACACAAACTCAACCAACAGACGTTTTGGGACTCAATACTGAGTTCAGCAACTTCAGACCATGAACTCTGCCCTCCATTTTGATTTTGATTCCATCCCTATCCTCCCCTCCACCCCTTATAAAACTGTTCAGCTTTGCTCTCAATAACAGCTGACTTTTTTTTTGCCCTTAACACCTGTCATTAACACCTATATCACTTCTCTACTGTCATTAGCAAACCCTTCACCTTTTGTTCTGGGCATCTTCACTATCTGTTCTGCTAAGTCCTCCTTCTCTCTCCCACCTCCCCAACATAAAAACCCACCATTTTCTAACCCCTTTCAGTTCTGAGGAAGAGTCAGACTGGACTGGAAACATTAACTCTGTTTTCTCTCCACAGACCCTGCCAGACCCGTTGGGTTTCTCTCGGTTTTTACTCCTTGTTTTGTACTCGGTGAAATAAAAGCTAGGATCCCACCTATTATTTTAAAAGCCTTGACATGCCACCATTTTGCACACATATGCACGGTGGCTCAGTGAGTTAGCACTGCTGCCTCACAGCTGTAGGGACCTGGGTTCAATCCCACCCTCGGGCAACTGTCTGTGTGGAGTTTGCACATTCTCCCCATGTCTGCGTGAGTTTTCTCCCACAGTCCAAAGATGTGTAGGTTAAAGTGAATTGGCCAGGCTAAATTGCCCATAGTGTCCAGGGACATGCAGGCTAATAAATTCATGATTACAGAGATAGGGGTGGTCTGGGAGGGCCTGATGGGCTGAATGGCCTCTTTCTGCATTGTAGGAATTCTACAATACCCAAGGTCTCTCTGTTCCTGCACCCACTTTCGAATCCAGTCAATCAGCTTCTCCTCACAATTCCAATTCAAATTTTTTGCAGTTAAATTTCATCCAAGTTCACTTCTTCCTTCATGAGGATGCGGGGGTCACTGGCCAGGCCAACATACGTTGCATGGCCCTAATTTCCCCTTGAACTGAATGTCTTACTGGACTATTTCAGAGTCAGCCACATTGCGGTGGGTCTGGAGTCACATGTAGACCAGACTAGGTAAGGATGGCAGATTTCCTTCCCTAAGGGACATTAGTGAACCAGGTGGGTTTTGACAATAATCGATGCTTGTTCATAGTCATCATCACTGCAAATAGCTTCCAATTCCAGACTTATGAATTGAATTTAAATTCCACCAGCAGCCCTGTTTGGAATTGAACCCATTTCCTCAGAGCTTTAGCCTGGGCCTCTGGATTACTGACGCAGTGACATTACCATAACTTACATTGTGTCTTGGTTCGCCAGTTTACTGACATCCTCCTGAAATCCTATCCTCATTCTACTTCAGAGCTTTGTACCTTTTATAGACCTTGTAATGTATGCCATATCTGTCATTGGACCCGAAACATTAACTCTGATTTATCTCCACAGATGCTGCCAGACCTGCTGAGTTTTTCCAGCAATTTCTAATTTCCAACGTCCGCAGTTCTTTCAGGTTTGGGTTTTGACTCCCATATTCCCAAATCCAGTCGTGTTAATCGATGTTTGAAACTGCAAGACTGACCCTCTCCCCCCTGCAATTCCAACTGTGTCCCTGCACCCCATCATCAAAAGGTAACCCCTTGCTGTATGCTCCCTGTGTTTGTTCCTTGTTCAGTGATGGCTTCCAACTGCCACTCTCCTGTCCATATTAACCTGGTTACCAGGACTGACGTGGTAACTTCACACCCAGCTCCCAGCCTGAGTTCAAATCCTACCACAGCAAATGGTGGAATTTGAATTCAGTAAAAATCTGGAATTAAGAGTTTAATGATGACCGTGAATCCAGGGTGGCACAGTGGTTAGCACTGCTGCCTCACAGCGTTAGAGACCCAGGTTCAATTCCTGCCTCAGACAACTGTCTGTGTGGAGTTTGCACATTCTCCCTGTGTCTGCATGGGTTTCCTCCCACAATCCAAAGATGTGCAGGGTTAGGTGAATTGGCCACGCTAAATTGCCCGTAGTGTTAGGTGAAGGGGTAAATGTAGGGGAATGGGTCTGGGTGGGTTGATCTTCGGAGGGTTGGTGTGGACTTGTTGGGCTGAAGGGCCTGTTTCCACACCGTAAGTAATCTAATCAATCCATTGTTGGGAAAATCCCCATCTGAAGGAAACTGCCATCCTTTTGACTCCAGACCCACAGCAATGTGGTTGGCTCTGAGCTGCCCTCTGGGTAATTAGGGACGGGCAATAAATGCTAGCCCAGCCAGCAACTCCCTCATCCTGTGAATGAATAAAAAGTAACAATCCCACCAAGTAACTGAGTTCCTCAAATAGCTAACGTGTCCAGAAGTCCAAGAAAGTGATTTAAAAAAAGGGGGGGATTGAGAGAAAAATCATATGCAGAAGACAACAGGAAAAGGGAATCGCTGTAAATTGGAGTGTCGGGATAGAGCGGGGATGATTTCAGAGAGAGAGAACAAATGGCAAGGAATGGACTCAATCCCCCAAAAATGAAAACAGGTCGTCTTCTGGATGGAGATGTTTGGAGGGATGGAGCTGACTCCAGAAGGAGTGTGTTGTACTTACACGGGTATTGATAAGGTTTTGCCTCTGTACAGACTGAACATGCTCCCGTACACATCACTAGAGACAGACAGGCTGTCCTCTGAACCCCAGCTACTATAAGCCAGATTAGAACGAGATGCCCGTATCAGTGGCTCCACCCCCAGGTGCCTGATCCGAGCATCGGGTGACTGCGGTGTGTCAGCTTGCCTGGCGACCTCCCAGGGTAGGCACCCGTGGGTGAGGCTGACACTGAGTTCCTCCTCCTCCCTGTCCTCTCCTCCTCCAGCCAGCGCTCTCTGGCTCTCCACTGGTGATTGACCTGCGCTCGGGGGTTCGGATGGTGCCAGCTGTTCGAGGGCAGTCCGCAGCGAGGACGGTGTGCTGTCCAGGCTCGTGTTGGTCAAATTCTCCAATTCACCTTCTTCGGGAAAGAGAAGGAAAGGACTGTTAGCCGCGCCTGTTCCCGAAACCGAACCCTGGGAGAGACTGGAGAACGCTGAGGCTTCAATGCATTTCCGTAGCACCTATTTACCTCCCAGGAACATCCCAAAATGTGTCAGAGAGAATAAAGTACTTTTGAAATGTGGCTATTAAATAAGATAATCAGAGGGTGAGATCGGGTGGACCGCGAGAGCTTTGTTCCTTGAACAGCGATGACTAGCATGAGGGCACATAGCTTTAAATTGAGGGGTGATAGATGTAGGACAGATGTCAATAGTCTGACCAGGGAAGGAGCCATATTGGACCTGGTACTGGGGAACGATCCAGGCCAAGTGGTAGAAGTTGCGGTGAGGGATTTCTTTGGGAACAGTGACCACAATTCTGTAAGTTTTACAATACTCGTAGTTAAAGATGAGAGTGGTCCTAAGGGAAGAGTACTAAACTGGGCCAAATTATATCAAAATTAGGCAGGAGTTGGGAAATGTGGATTGGACACAGCTATTTGCAGGGAAGTTCATATTTGAGAAGTGGGAGGCTTTCAAAGATAGGTTGAAGGTAGTGCAGGATAGGCATGTCCAGTTGAAAGCAAAGGATAGGAAGGGCAAGATTTGTGAACCGTGGATGACAGGAGAAATTGTACAACTAGCCAAGAGGAAAAGGGAAGCATACATAAGGTCCAGGTAGCTAAGAACAGAACGGGCCCTGGAAGAATATTGGAAGAGTAGGACAATTCTTAAACGAGGAATCAAGCGGGCTAAAAGGGGTCATGAAATAGCTTTAGCGTGCAGAATTAAAGAGAATCCCAAAGCATTTTATTCTTATATAAGAAGCATGCGGGTAACTAGAGAAAGGATTGGTCCACTAAAGGATAACGAAGGAAGGCTGTGTGTCGAACTTAAGAGAATGCGTGAGATTCTGAATGAGTCACTGAGGAGAGGAACATGATGAATGTTGACATCAGAGATAGAAGTTTGATTAGTCTGGATCACGTTGACATAAATAGGGAAGATGTGTTGGGTAGGCTCGAGGTTATTAAGGTGGACAAATCCCCAGGACCGGATGGGATCTATCCCAGGTTGCTGAGGGAGGCGAGAGAGGAAATAGCTGGGGCCCTGACAGATATCTTTGTGGCATTCTTAAATACAGGTGAGGTGCCGAGGACTGGAAGGTTGATTATATTGTCCCCCTACAAGAAGAGTAGTAGGGATATTCTGGGTAACTACAGACCAGTGAGCCTGATGTCAGTGGTGGGAAAGTTGCTGGAGAAGGTACTGAGGGATAAAATCTATTTATATTTAGAAAAGAATGGGCTTATCAGTGATAGGCAATATGGTTTTGTGCGGGGGAGATCGTGCCTTATCAACTTAATAGAGTTCTTCGAGGAAGTGACCAAGTTGATAGTTGAAGGAAGGGCTGTTGATGTCATATACATGGACTTTAGTAAGGTGTTTGATAAGGTTCCCCACTGTAGAGTAATGGAGAAAGTGAAGTCACATGGTCTGCAGGGTGTTCTAGCTAGGTGGATAAAGAACTGGTTGAGCAACAGGCGACAGAGAGTAGTAGTTGAAGGGAGTTTCTTGAAATGGAGAAAGGTGACCAGTGGTGTTCCACAGGGGTCAGTGTTGGGGCCACTGTTGTTTGTAATATACATAAACGATCTGGAAGAGGGCACTGTTGGTATGATCAGCAAGTTTTCAGATGACGTGAAGATTGGTGGAGTAACAGAAAGCATAAGGGACTGTCAGAGAATACAGGATGATATAGATAGACTGGAGAGTTGGGTGGAAAAGTGGCAGATGGTTTCAGTCCAGACAAATGTGAGGTGATGCATTGAGGCAAGACTAATTCTAGAGCGAATTATACAATGAATGGAAGAGCCTTGGGAAAAGTTGATGGGCAGAGAGATTTGTGAGTGCAGGTCCATTGTACCCTGAGGGTTGCTGCACAGGTGGATAGAGTGGTCAAGAAGGCATATAGTATGCTTGCCTTCATTGGACGGGGTATTGAGTATAAGAGCTGGCAAGTCATGTTAAAATTGTACAAGACATTGGTTCGGCCGCATTCAGAATACTGTGTACAGTTCTGGTCGCTACATTACCAAAAGGATATGGACGCTTTGGAGAGGGTGCAGAGAAGGTTTATGAGGATATTGCCTGGTATGGAAGGTGCTAGCTATGAAGCGAGGTTGAGTAGGTTAGGATTGTTTTCATTAGAAAAAAGGAGATTATGGGGAGATCTGATTGAGGTTTACAAAATCGTGAAGGGTATAGACAGGATGGATAGAGACAAGCTTTTTCCCAGAGTGAAGGATTCATTAACGAGAGGTCACGTGTTCAAGATGAGAGGTGGAAGGTTTAAGGGGAATACACGTTGCAAGTACTTCACACAGAGGGTGGTAGGTGCCTGGAACGCGATGCCAGCAGAGGTGGTAGAGGCAGGCACGGTAGATTCATTTAAGATGTGTCTGGACAGATGCATGAGTAGATGGGGAGCAGAGGGATACAGATGCTTAGGAATTGACCAACAGGTTTAGACAGTACATTTGGTTCGGCTTAGGCTTGGAGGGCCGAAGGGCCTGGCCCTGGGCTGTAAATTTTCTTTGTTGTTTGTCAGAGATAGGTTCTTTACTCAGAGAGTAGTAGGGGTGTGAATACACTGCCTGCAATAGTAGTAGACTTGCCAACTTTAAGGGCATTTAAATGGTCATTGGCTAAACATATGGATGAGAATGGAATAGTGTAGGTTAGGTGGGCTTCAGATTGGTTCCACAGGTCGGCACAACATTGAGGGCCGAAGGGCTTGTACTGTGCTGTAATATTCTATGTTCACTGTTGTAAGGTGGGGAATGTGACAGACAATTTGTGATCAGCAATATCCTGCAAACAGCAATGTAAGAATGAGCAGACTGTCTGCTAGGGATTGAGGGATAAGCTTTGGCCAACTCTCTGGACAGAGTTCCCCTGGTCTTCTTAGAAATACAGCTCACGGGATCTTTTCAGCCATGTGAGGGGACAGTTTAACCAGAGGGATGTAGTCACATTGGAGGCAGCTCTGAGGAGGTTCACTCGATTAATTCCAGAGATGAGGGCTTTGTTAAATGAAGAGAGTTTGAGCAGTTTAGACAGATACTCTCTGGAGTTGAGAAGAATGACAGGAGATCGAATTGGGGTCGAGAAGATGCTATAGGGGACTGACCGTAGAGAGAGAGAGAGGATGCTGCCTCATGTGGGACAGTCTAGGTCGAGGGATCATTGCTTTAAGATGGGGAGCAGATTAAAACAGAGATTGGGAGAAATTACTTCTCTCAAAGTGTCATGAATCTTTTATTTCCTCATAGGAAAAGCATATCTCTGGCTGGGCCAATATTTATTGCCCAGAGGGCAATTAAGAACCATTGTTGTGGGTTGGAGTCACATGTAGGCTACACTAGGTAAGGACGGCAGTTTCCTTCTCTAAAGGACATTAGTGACCCAGATGGGTGTTTCTGACAATCAACAATGGATTCATGGTCATCATTATTGCTCAGTGTTCAGGGATGTGTAGGTTGGGTGCATTAGTAAGGGTTAATATGTAGAGTAATAGGGTAGGGAAATGGGTTACTCTTCAGAGGGTCGGTGTGGACTTGTTTCTATACTGTAGGGATTCTATGGTTAGATTTTTAATTCCAGATATCTATTCAATTGAAATTCCACCATCTGCCGTGGCAAGATTCGAATCTGGGTCCCCAGGACATTGCCTCGCTCTCTGGATTAATACCTTGCAATATCACTATAGAAAACGAAAATGTTGGCGCGGAAGATACAGAGATACTTACATCTAGACTAGAAGAGATTGAGGTTCACAAGGAAGAAGTATTAGAAATACTGCAGAGCGTGAAAATAGACAAGTCCCCTGGGCCGGATGGGATCTATCCTAGGATTCTCTGGGAAGCAAGGGAAGAGATTGCCGATCTTTGGCATTGATCTTCATATCGTCATTATCTACAGGAATAGTGCCTGAGGACTGGAGGATAGCAAATGTGGTTCCCTTGTTCAAAAAGGGTAGTAGAGACAACCCTGGTAATTACAGACCAGTGAGTCTCACTTCAGTTGTTGGTAAAGTGTTGGAAAAGGTTATAAGAGCTAGGATTTATAACCATCTAGAAAAGAATAATCTGATGAGGGACAGTCAGCACGGTTTTGTGAAGGGTAGGTCGTGCTTAACGAATCTTATTGAGTTTTTTGACAAAGTGACCAAACAGGTAGATAAGAGTAAACCAGTTGATGTGGTGTATATGGATTTCAACAAGGCGTTCAATAAGGTTCCCCACAGTAGGCTATTATACAAAATGCGGAGGAATGGGATTGTGGGAGACATAGCAGTTTGGATCAGTAATTGGCTTGCTGAAAGAAAACAGGGTTGTAGTTGATGGAACATGTTCATCTTGGTGTCCAGTTACTAGCAGCATACCGCAAGGGTCGGTGTTGGGTCCACTGCTGCTCGTCATTTTTATAAATGATCTGGATGAGGGCTTAGAAGGTCGGGTTAGTAAATTTGCAGACGACATTAAGGTCGGTGGAGTTGTGGATAGTGACAAAGGATGTGGTAGGTTGCAGAGAGACATAGATAGGATGCAGAGCTGGGCTGAGAGGTAGCAAATGGAGTTTAATGTGGACAAGTGTGAGGTGATTCACTTTGGATGGAGTAACCGGAATGCAAAGTACTGGGCTAATGGTAAGATTCTTGGGAGTGCAGATGAGCAGAGAGATCTTGGTGTCCATGTACACAGATCCCTGAAAGTTGCCACCCAGATTGATAGGGTTGTTAAGAAGGCATACAGTGTCTTGGCCTTTATTAACAGAGGGATTGAGTTCCGGAACCAGGAGGTTATGCTGCAGCTGTACAAAACTCTGGTACAGCCACACTTGGCGTATTGTGAACAGTTCTGGTCACCGCATTATAAGAAGGATGTGGAAGCTTTGGAAAGGGTGCAGAGATTTACTAGGATGTTGCCTGGTATGGAAGGAATGTCTTACGAGGAAAGGCTAAGGGCCTTGAGGCTGTTTTCGTCAAAGAAGGTTGAGAGGTGACTTAATAGAGACATACAAGATAATCAGAGGGTTAGATATGGTGGACAGGGAGAGCCTTTTTCCAAGTATAGGGACGGCAAACACGAGGGGACACAACTTTAAAGTGAGGGGAGATAGGTATAAGACAGATGTCAGAGGTAGTTTCTTTACTCAGAGAGTAGTAAGGGTATGGAATGCTTTGCCTGCAACGGTAGTAGATTCGCCAAGTTTAAGTGCATTTAAGTCGTCATTGAACAAGCATATGGATGTACATGGTGTTGGTGGGATGGGCTTCAGATTGGTATGAGGGCGGCGCAACATAGAGGGCTGAAGGGCCTGTACTGCACTGTAATGTTCTATGTTCTATATTACTGCGAGGGCCATTGCCTTCCCATCTACAGAACTCCATGCCCAGAATGCAGTGGATGCTGAGACATTGAATAAATTGAAGAAGGAGCTAGACAGATTTTTATTTGGTAAAGTGTTACGGAGAGTGGACAGGAACATGGAGTTGACGATTGTATTAAATGGCAGATCAGGCTCAAGGGGCCGAATGGCCTCCTCCTGCTCCTAGATACTAGTTTTGAACACCTCATCAGACAGATGGTACCTCAGAAAGTGTGGCACTGTCTCGGTACTGCATGGGGAATGTCAGCCTGGACTTTATGCTCAGCTCACTGCAGTGGGGCTAATGGTGGCTCAGTGGACAATATCCCTCACTCAGTGAAAGGATAAGATGTACAAAAACACTGAAGGCGTGTAACCACTTCCTGGGGTGAGCAAGGGGAGCACCCAACACTTTCAACAAAATGACACTCCACCACCCACAGCCACCTTTGAGACAAGGAGGGAGACATGGTGGGCAGGAATTCCTGGCCTAGCCCACGATGCCAACATTCCAAGAATGTTCGAGAAGCAAAGGCATAAACCTAAGGACTATGAGAGAACAGAACAGGGAGGCAGAGATGATGGGCCGAGCGGCCTGCTCCTGCTTCTAATTTGCATGTTTGTGTGAAATGTAACTGAATGACTCTAAAGGTTATGGTGGAGTCAAAGTAAGTGAAACCAGCCAATAACCAAGCTCAGCTCAAAGAGAGGTGAGCTATCTCAGAATCCCAGCACGAGGACCGCAGCATTTTAGGGACAGAGACCGTCACAAACAGAGAGTGGACATGACAAAGCCTTGGTCAAAGACACTGAGCTGACCAAGTGTCTAAAGGACGGGAGGTTCTGTGAGGGAATGACAGGGGGGAGAGCCCAGGAATCTGACGGCACAAACACTGCTGGTGGAGAGATGGGAATCAGGGAGTCACACAGAGGCTGGAAGTGGGGAACACACAGAGATCCCAGATGGTCATCAGGCCTGGAGGGGGTGAAAGAGATAGGGAGGCAGTGTATGGGCAGGAGGGGGTAATAGAGATAGGGAGGGGGTGTAGGGTCTGGAGGAAGTGATAGAGATAAGGAGGGGGTGTAGGGTCTAAAGGGGGTAACAGAGATATGGAGGGGGGTAGGGGCTGGAATCAGGAACAGAGATAGGGAGGAGGTGTAGGGGCTGGAGGAGGTGACAAGGATAGGGAGGGGGTGGAGGGGTTGACTGAGGTAGGGAGGGGGTGTAGGGGCTGGAGGAGGTTACAGAGATAGGGGGGGCGGTGTAGGGGCCGGAGGAGGAGACAGAGGTAGGGAGGGGGTGTAGGGGCTGGAGGAGGAGACAGAGGTAGGGAGGGGGTGTAGGGGCTGGAGGAGAAGACAGAGATAGGGAGGAGGGTAGAGGCTGGAGGGGTTAACAGAGGTAGGTAGGGGCTGGAGGAGGTTACAGAGATAGGGAGGGGGTTTAGGGTCTAGAGGAGGAGACAGATATACGGAGGGGATGTAGGGGCTGGAGGAGGAGACAGAGGTAGGGAAGGGGTGTAGGGGCTGGAGGAGAAGACAGAGATAGGGAGGAGGGAAGAGGCTGGAGGGGTTGACAGAGGTAGGTAGGGGCTGGAGGGGGTTACAGAGATAGGGAGGGGGTATAGGGGCTGGAGGCAGGACTGAGATAGGGAGGGGTGTAGAGGCTGGAGGAGGGGGTGACAGAGATAGGGAGGGGCTGTAGGAAGGGACAGAGATGGGGGGTGTAGGGGCTGGAAGGGGTTACAGTGATAGGGAAGGGGAGTAGGGGCTGGAGGGGGTTACAGAGATAGGGAGGGGCTGGACAGGGTTACAGAGATAGGGAGGGGGTGTAGGGGATGGAGGCAGGACTGATTTAGGGAGGGTTGTAGGGGCTGGAGGAGGGGGTTACAGAGATAGGGAGGGGGTGTAGGGGCTTGTGGAGGGGGTTACAAAGATAGGGAGGGATGTAGGAGCTGGAGGAGGTGACAGAGATAGGGAGGGGGTGTCGGGGCTGGAGGAGGTGACAGAGATAGGGAGGGAGTGTAGGGGGCTGGAGGAGGTGACAGTGATAGGGAGGATGTGTAGAGGCTGGAGGAGGTGACAGTGATAGGGAGTGGGTGTAGGGGGCTTGAGGAAGTGACAGAGATAGGGAGGGGGAGTAGGGGGCTGGAGGCGGTGACAGTGATAAGGAGGGGGTGTAGAGGCTGGAGGAGGTGACAGAGATAGGGAGGGGTTGTAGAGGCTGGAGGAGGTGACAGAGATAGGGAGGGGGTGTAGTGGCTGGAGGGGGTGACAGAGATAGGGAGGGAGTGTAGGGGGCTGGAGGAGGTGACAGTGATAGGGAGGAGGTTTAGGGGCTGGAGAAAGTGACAGAGGTAGAGACGGGGTGTAGGGGCTGGAGGAAGTGACAGAGATAGGGAGGGGGTGTAGGGGCTGCAGGAGGTGACAGAGATAGGGAGAGAGTGTGGGGGCTGGAGGGGGTTACAGAGATAGGGAGGGGGGTATAGGGGCTGGAGGCAGGACTGATATAGGGAGGGGTGTAGGAGCTGGAAGAGGGGCTTACAGAGATAGGGAGGGATGTAGGGGCTGGAAGAGGTTACAGTGATAGGGAGGGGGTGTAGGGGCTGGAGGAAGGGACAGAGATGGGTGGGTGTGTAGGGGCTGGAAGGGGATTACAGTGATAGGGAGGGATGTAGAGGCTGGAGGAGGTGACAGAGATAGGGAGGGGGTGTAGGGGGCTGGAGGAGGTGACAGTGATAGGGAGTGGGTGTAGAGGCTGGAGGAGGTGACAGTGATAGGGAGGGGGTGTAGAGGCTGGAGAAGGTGACAGAGATAGGGAGGGGGTGTAGGGACTGGAGGCGGTTACAGAGCTAGGGAGGGGGACCCCGTAGGGGGCTGGAGGCAGTGACAGAGATAGGAAGGGGGTGTAGGGGGGCTGGAGGCAGTGACAGTGATAAGGAGGGGGTGTAGAGGCTGGAGGAGGTGACAGTGATAGGGAGGGGGTGTAGGGGGCTGGAGGAGGTGACAGAGATAGGGAGGGGTTGTAGAGGCTGGAGGAGGTGACAGAGATAGGGAGGGAGTGTATGGGGCTGGAGGAGGTGACAGTGATAGGGAGGGGGTGTAGGGACTGGAGCCGGTTACAGAGATAGGGAGGGGGCTGGAGGCGGTGACAGAGATAGGGAGGGGATGTAGAGGCTGGAGGAGGTGACAGAGATAGGGAGAGGGTGTAGGGGGCTGGAGGAGGTGACAGTGATAGGGAGGGGGTGTAGAGGCTGGAGAAGGTGACAGAGATAGGGAGGGGGTGTAGGGACTGGAGGCGGTTACAGAGCTAGGGAGGGGGACCCCGTAGGGGGCTGGAGGCAGTGACAGAGATAGGAAGGGGGTGTAGGGGGGCTGGAGGCAGTGACAGTGATAAGGAGGGGGTGTAGAGGCTGGTGGAGGTGACAGTGATAGGGAGGGGGTGTAGGGGGCTGGAGGAGGTGACAGAGATAGGGAGGGGTTGTAGAGGCTGGAGGAGGTGACAGAGATAGGGAGGGGGTGACAGAGAT
The DNA here is from genome assembly GCF_037043375.1 of Chiloscyllium plagiosum. Lineage (NCBI taxonomy): Eukaryota > Metazoa > Chordata > Chondrichthyes > Orectolobiformes > Hemiscylliidae > Chiloscyllium > Chiloscyllium plagiosum. The sequence continues at coordinate 114,211,793 of NW_028270145.1, read as the reverse complement.
AGGGAGGGAGTGTAGGGACTGGAGCCGGTTACAGAGATAGGGAGGGGGCTGGAGGCGGTGACAGAGATAGGGAGGGGATGTAGAGGCTGGAGGAGGTGACAGAGATTTGGAGGGTGTGTAGGGGGCTGGAGGAGGTGACAGTGATAGGGAGTGGGTGTAGAGGCTGGAGGAGGTGACAGTGATAGGGAGGGGGTGTAGAGGCTGGAGAAGGTGACAGAGATAGGGAGGGGATGTAGGGACTGGAGGCGGTTACAGAGATAGGGAGGGGTGTAGGGGGCTGGAGGCGGTGACAGATAGGAAGGGGGTATAGGGGGGCTGGAGGCGGTGGCAGTGATAAGGAGGGGGTGTAGAGGCTGGAGGAGGTGACAGTGATAGGGAGGGGGTGTAGGGGGCTTGAGGAGGTGACAGAGATAGGGAGGGGGTGTAGGGGGCTGGAGGCGGTGACAGTGATAAGGAGGGGGTGTATAGGCTGGAGGAGGTGACAGAGGTAGGGAGGGGTTGTAGAGGCTGGAGGAGGTGACAGAGATAGGGAGGGGGTGTAGTGGCTGGAGGGGGTGACAGAGATAGGGAGGGAGTGTAGGGGGCTGGAGGAGGTGACAGTGATAGGGAGGGGGTGTAGAGGCTGGAGGAGGTGACAGATAGGGAGGGGGTGTAGGGGCTGGAGGAAGTGACAGAGGTAGAGAGGGGGTGTAGGGGCTGGAGGAGGTGACTGTGAAAGGGAGGGTGTTTAGGGGCAGGAGAAAGTGACAGAGGTAGAGAGGGGGTGTAGGGGCTAGAGGAGGTGACAGAGATAGGGAGGGGGTGTAGGGGCTGCAGGAGGTGACAGAGATAGGGAGGGAGTGTGGGGGCTGGAGGGGGTTACAGAGATAGGGAGGGGGGTATAGGGGCTGGAGGCAGGACTGATATAGGGAGGGGTGTAGGAGCTGGAGGAGGGGCTTACAGAGATAGGGAGGGATGTAGGGGCTGGAAGAGGTTACAGTGATAGGGAGGGGGTGTAGGGGCTGGAGGAAGGGACAGAGATGGGTGGGTGTGTAGGGGCTGGAAGGGGATTACAGTGATAGGGAGGGATGTAGGGGCTGGAGGAGGTGACAGTGATAGGGAGGGGGATGTAGAGGCTGGAGGAGGTGACAAAGATAGGGAGGGGGTGTAGGGGGCTGGAGGCGGTGAAAGAGATAGGATGGGGGTATAGGGGGGCTGGAGGAGGTGACAGAGATAGGGAGGGGGTGTCGGGGGCTGGAGGAGGTGACAGTGATAAGGAGGGGGTGTAGAGGCTAGAGGAGGTGACAGAGATAGGGAGGGGTTGTAGGGGGCTGGAGGAGGTGACAGTGATAGGGAGGGGGTGTAGGGACTGGAGCCGGTTACAGAGATAGGGAGGGGGTGTAGGGGGGTGGAGAAGGTGACAGAGATAGGGAGGGGTTGTAGAAGCTGGAGGAGGTGACAGAGATAGGAAGGGGGTGTAGGTGCTGGAGGAAGTGACAGAGGTAGAGAGGGCAGTAGGGGCTGGAGCAGGAGACAGATGCAGGGTGGGTTTGTAGGGGGCTGGAGGAGGTGACAGTGATAGGGAGGGTGTGTAACGGGCTGGAGGAGGTGACAGAGGTAGGGAGAGGGTGTAGGGGCTGGAAGGGGTTTCAGATATAGGGAGGGGGCATAGGTAGGGAGGAATGTAAAAACTCGAGGAGGGGAGAGGGTTAGGGAGGTGGTGTAGGGGCTGGAGGAGGAGACAGAGGTAGGGAGGGGGTTAGGGTCTGGAGGGAGTTACAGAGACAGGGAAAGGGTGTTTGGGCTGGAGGGGGTTACAGAGATAGGGAGGAGGTATAGGGGCTGGAGGCAGGACTGAGATAGGGAGGGGTGTAGAGGCTGGAGGAGTGGGTGACAGAGATAGGGAGGGGGTGTATGGGCCAGTGGAGGGGTTATAGAGATAGGGAGGGATGTAGGGCCTGGAGGAGGTTACAGAGATAGGGAGGGGGTGTAGGGGCTGGAAGGGGTTACAGAGATAGGGAGGGGGTGTAGGGGCTGGAGGAGATTACAGAGATAGGGAAGGGGAGTAGGGGCTGAGGAGGAGGAGAGAGAGGTAGGGAGGGGGTATAGGGGCTGGAGGGGGCTCCAGAGATAGGCATGGGGTGTAGGGGCTGGAGGAGGAGACAGAGGTAGGGAGGGGCTGGAGGGGGTTACAGAGATAGGGAGGGGGCATAGGTTCTGGAAGAGAGGACAGAGATGGGGAGGAATGTAGAAACTGGAGGAGGGGAGAGGGATAGGGAGTGAGTGTAGGGGCTGGAGGAGAGGACAGATTTAGGGAGGTGATGTAGGGGCTGGAGTAGGTGACAGAGATGGGGAGGTGGTGTAGGGGCTGGTGGAGGAGACAGAGGTAGGGAGGGGATTACAGAGACAGGGAAGGAGTGTAGGGGCTGGAGGGGGTTACAAAGATAGGGAGGGGGGTATAGGGGCTGGAGGCAGGAATGATATAGGGAGGGGTGTAGGGGCAGGAGGAGGGGTTTACAGAGATAGGGAGGGGGTGCATGGGCTTGTGGAGGGGGTTACAAAGATAGGGAGGGATGTAGGAGCTGGTGGAGGTTACAGTGATAGGGAGGGGGTGTAGGGGCTGGAGGAAGGGACAGAGATAGGGAGGGAGTGTGGGGGGTGGAGGGGGTTACAGTGATAGGGAAGGGGTGTAGGGGCTGGAGGAGGTTACAGAGATAGGGAGAGGATGTAGGGGTTTGTGGAGGGGGTTACAAAGATAGGGAGGGATGTAGGGGCTGGAGGAGGTTACAGTGATAGGGAGGGGGTGTAGGGGCTGGAGGAAGGGACAGAGATGGGTGGGGGTATAGGGGCTGGAGGAGGTGACAGAGATAGGGAGGGGATGTCGGGGGCTGGAGGAGGTGACAGTGATAGGGAGGGGGTGTAGGGGGGTGAAGGAGATGACAGTGATAGGGAGTGGGTGTAGAGGCTGGAGGAGGTGACAGAGATAGGGAGGGGGTGTAGGGGGCTGGAGGAGGTGACAGTGATAGGGAGGGAGTGTAGAGGCTGGAGGCGGTGACAGAGATAGGAAGGGGGTGTAGGGGGCTGGAGGCGGTGACAGTGATAGGGAGGGGGTGTAGGGGCTGCAGGAGGTGACAGAGATAGGGAGGGAGTGTGGGGGTGGAGGGGGTTACAGAGATAGGGAGGGATGTAGGGGCTGGAGGAGGTGACAGTGATAGGGAGGGGGTGTAGGGGGCTGGAGGAGGTGACAGTGATAGGGAGGGAGTGTAGAGGCTGGAGGCGGTGACAGAGATAGGAAGGGGGTGTAGGGGCTGGAGGCGGTGACAGTGATAGGGAGAGGGTGTAGGGGCTGCAGGAGGTGACAGAGATAGGGAGGGAGTGTGGGGGGTGGAGGGGGCTACAGAGATAGGGAGGGGATATAGGGGCTGGAGACAGGACTGATATAGGGAGGGGTGTAGGGGCTGGAGGAGGTGGTTACAGAGATAGAGAGGGGGTTTAGAGGCTGGAGGAGGTGACAGAGATAGAGAGGGGGTTTAGAGGCTGGAGGGGGTGACAGAGATAGGGAGGGGGTGTAGAGGCTGGAGGAGGTGACAGAGATAGGGAGGGGGTGTAGAAGCTGGAGGAGGTGACAGAGATAGGGAGGGCATGTAGAGGCTGGAGAAGGTGACAGAGATAGGGAGGAGGTGTAGAGGCTGGAGGAGGTGACAGAGATAGGGAGGGGGTATAGGGGGCTGGAGGAGGTGACAGTGATAGGGAGGGAGTTTAGGGGGCTGGAGGAGGTGACACTAATAGGGAGGGGGTGTAGGGAGCTGGAGGAAGGGACAGAGATGGGTGGGGTGTAGGGGCTGGAAGTGGTTACAGTGATAGGGAAGGGGTGTAGGGGATGGAGGAGGTTACAGAGATAGGGAGAGGTATAGGGGCTGGAGGCGGTTACAGAGATCGGGAGGGGTGTAGGGGCTGGAGGAGGCAACAGAGGTAGGGAGGGGGTGTCGGGGGCTGGAGGAGGTGACAGTGATAAGGATGGGGTGTACGGGGGTGGAGGAGATGACAGTGATAGGGAGTGGGTGTAGAGGCTGGAGGAGGTGACAGTGATAGGGAGGGGGTGTAGAGGCTGGAGAAATGACAGAGATTGGGAGGAGGTGTAGGGGGCTGGAGGAGGTGACAGTGATAGGGAGGGGGTGTAGAGACTGGAGGCGGTGACAGAGAGGAAGGGGGTGTAGGGGGCTGGAGGCAGTGACAGTGATAGGGAGGGGGTGTAGGGGCTGCAGGAGGTGACAGAGATAGGGAGGGAGTGTGGTGGGTGGAGGGGGTTACAGAGATAGGGAGGGGGGTATAGGGGCTGGAGGCAGGACTGATATAGGGAGGGGTGTAGGGGCTGGAGGAGGGGGTTACAGAGATAGGGAGGGATGTAGGGGCTGGAGGAGGTTACAGTGATACGGAGGGGGTGTAGGGGCTGGAGGAAGGGACAGATATGGGTGGGGGTGTTGGGACTGGAAGGGGTTACAGTGATAGGGAGGGGTGTAGGGGCTGGAGGAGGGGGTTACAGAGATAGAGAGGGGGTTTAGAGGCTGGAGGAGGTGACAGAGATAGGGAGGAGGTGTAGAGGCTGGAGGGGGTGACAGAGATAGGGAGGGGGTGTAGAGGCTGGAGGAGGTGACAGAGATAAGGAGGGGGTGTAGAAGCTGGAGGAGGTGACAAAGATAGGGAGGGGGTGTAGAGGCTGGAGGAGGTGACAGAGATAGGGAGGGGGTGTAGAGGCTGGAAGAGGTGACAGAGATAGGGAGGGGGTGTGGGGGCTGGAGGAGGTGACAGTGATAGGGAGGGGGTGTAGGGGCTGGAGGAAGGGACAGAGATGGGTGGGGGTATAGGGGCTGGAGGAGGTGACAGAGATAGGGAGGGGGTGTCGGGGGCTGGAGGAGGTGACAGTGATAGGGAGGGGATGTAGAGGCTGGAGGAAGTGACAGAGATAGGGAGGGGGTGTAGGGGGCTGGAGGCGGTGACAGTGATAGGGAGGGGGTGTAGGGGCTGCAGGAGGTGACAGAGATAGGGAGGGAGTGTGGTGGGTGGAGGGGGTTACAGAGATAGGGAGGGGGGTATAGAGGCAGGAGGCAGGACTGAAATAGGGAGGGGTGTAGTGGCTGGAGGAGGGGGTGACAGAGATAGGGAGGGTGTGTTGGGGCTGGAAGGGGTTACAGAGATAGGGAGGGGGTGTAGGGGCTGTAGGAATGGACAGAGATGGGGGGTGTAGGGGCTGGAAGGGGTTACAATGATAGGAAGGTGGTGTAGGGGCTGGAGGAGATTACAGGGATAGGGAAGGGGATTAAGGGCTGGAGGAGGAGGAGACAGAGGTAGGGAGGGGGTATAGGGGGTGGAGGGGGTTACAGAGATAGGGATGGGATGTAGGGGCTGGAGGAGGAGACAGAGGTAGGGAGGGGCTTGAAGGGGTTACAGATATAGGGAGGAGGCATAGGTTCTGGAGGAGAGGACAGAGTTGGGGAGGAATTTAGAAACTGGAGGAGGGATAGGGAGTGAGTGTAGGGGCTGGAGGAGGGGACAGATGTAGGGAGGTGATGTAGCGGCTGGAGTAGGTGACAGAGATAGGGAGGTGGTGTAGGGGCTGGAGGAGGAGACAGAGGTAGGGAGGGGGTTACAGAGACAGGGAAGGGGTGTAGGGGCTGGAGGGGGTTACAGAGATAGGGAGGGGGGTACAGGGGCTGGAGGCAGGACTGATATAGGGAGGGGTGTCGGGGCTGGAGGAGGGGGTTACAGAGATAGGGAGGCGGTGTAGGGGCTTGTGGAGGGGGTTACAAAGATAGGGAGGGATGTAGGGGCTGGAGGAAGGGACAGAGTTGGGTGGGGGTGTAGGGGCTGGAAGGGGTTACAGTTATAGGGAGGGAGTGTAGGGGCTGGAGGAAGGGACAGAGCTGGCTGGGGGTGTAGGGGCTGGAACGGGGTTACAGTGATAGGGAGGGATGTAGGGGGCTGGAGGAGGTGACTGATAGGGAGGGGGTGTAGGGGGCTGGAGGAGATGTCAGTGATAGGGAGGGGGTGTAGAGGCTGGAGGAGGTGACAGAAATAGGGAGGGGGTGTAGGGGCTGGAGGAAGTGACAGAGGTAGGGAGGGAGTGTGGGGGCTGGAGGGGGTTACAGACATAGAGGTATAGGGGCTGGAGGCAGGACTGATATAGAGAGGGGTGTAGGGGCTGGAGGAGAGGGTTACAGAGATAGGGAGGGATGTAGGGGCTGGAGGAGGTGACAGTGATAGGGAGGGGTTGTAGAGGCTGGAGGAGGTCACAGAGAAAGGGAGGGGGTGTAGGGGGCTAGAGGAGGTGACAGTGAAAGGGAGGGGGTTAGGGGCTGGAGGAGGTGACAGTGATAGGGAGGGAGTGTAGAGGCTGGAGGAGGTGACAGAGATAGGGAGGTGGTGTAGAGGCTGGAGGAGGTGTAGAGGCTGGAGGCGGCGATAGAGATAGGGAGGGGTGTAGGGGCTGGAGGAGGTTACAGAGATAGAGAGGGGGTGTAGGGGCTTGTGGAGGGGGTTACAAAGATAGGGAGGGATGTAGGGGCTGGAGGAAGGGACAGAGTTGGGTGGAGGTGTAGGGGCTGGAAGGGGTTACAGTGATAGAGAGGGGGTGTAGGGGGCTGGAGGAGATGACAGTGATAGGGAGGGGGTGTAGGGGGCTGGAGGAGGTGACAGTGATAGGGAGGGGGTGTAGAGGCTGGAGGAGGTGACAGAAATAGGGAGGGGGTGTAGGGGCTGGAGGAAGTGACAGAGGTAGGGAGGGAGTGTGGGGGCTGGAGGGGGTTACAGACATAGGGATAGGGGTATAGGGGCTGGAGGCAGGACTGATATAGAGAGGAGTGTAGGGGCTGGAGGAGAGGGTTACAGAGATAGGGAGGGATGTAGGGGCTGGAGGAGGTGACAGTGATAGGGAGGGGTTGTAGAGGCTGGAGGAGGTCACAGAGAAAGGGAGAGGGTGTAGGGGCTGGAGGCGGTGACAGATAGAGGGAGGGGGTGTCGGGGCTGGAGGGGGTGACAGAGATAGAGAGGGAGTTTAGGGGGCTGGAGGAGGTGACAGAGATAGGGAGGGAGTGTAGAGGCTGGAGGAGGTGACAGAGATAGGGAGGGGGTGTAGAGGCTGGAGGAGGTGACAGATAGGGAGGGAGTGTGGGGGGCTAGAGGAGTTGACAGTGACAGGGAGGGGGTGTAGTGGCTGGAGGAGGTGACAGAGATAGGGAGGGGGTGTGGGGTGCTGGAGGATGTGACAGAGATAGGGAGGGGGTGTAGAGGCTGGAGGAGGTGACAGAGATAGGGAGGGGTATAGGGGCTGGAGGAAGTGACAGAGGTAGAGAGGGGGTGTAGGGGCTGGAGGAGGTGACAGAGAAAGGGAGGGGGCTAGAGGAGGTGACAGTGATAGGGAGGGGGTGTAGAGGCTGGAGGAGATGACAGAAATAGGGAGGGGGTGTAGTGGCTGGAGGAGGTGACAGAGATAGGGAAGGGTTGTGGGAGCTGGAGGATGTGACAGAGATAGGGAGGGATGTAGGGGCTGGAGGAGGTGACAGTGATAGGGAGGGGTTGTAGAGGCTGGAGGAGGTCACAGAGAAAGGGAGGGGGTGTAGGGGCTGGAGGCGGTGACAGATAGAGGGAGGGGGTGTCGGGGCTGGAGGGGGTGACAGAGATAGAGAGGGAGTTTAGGGGGCTGGAGGAGGTGACAGAGATAGGGAGGGAGTGTAGAGGCTGGAGGAGGTGACAGAGATAGGGAGGGGGTGTAGAGGCTGGAGGAGGTGACAGATAGGGAGGGAGTGTGGGGGGCTAGAGGAGTTGACAGTGACAGGGAGGGGGTGTAGTGGCTGGAGGAGGTGACAGAGATAGGGAGGGGGTGTGGGGTGCTGGAGGATGTGACAGAGATAGGGAGGGGGTGTAGAGGCTGGAGGAGGTGACAGAGATAGGGAGGGGTATAGGGGCTGGAGGAAGTGACAGAGGTAGAGAGGGGGTGTAGGGGCTGGAGGAGGTGACAGAGAAAGGGAGGAGGCTGGAGGAGATGACAGAAATAGGGAGGGGGTGTAGTGGCTGGAGGAGGTGACAGAGATAGGGAAGGGTTGTGGGAGCTGGAGGAGGTGACAGAGATAGGGAAGGGTTGTGGGAGCTGGAGGATGTGACAGAGATAGGGAGGGGGTGTAGAGGCTGGAGGAGGTGACAGAGATAGGGAGGGGGTGTAGAGGTTGGAGGAGGTGACAGAGATAGGGAGGGGGTGTAGGGGCTGCAGGAGGTGACAGAGATAGGGAGGGGGTGTGGGGGCAGGACGATGTGACAGAGATAGGGAGGGGGTGTAGGGACTGGAGGCAGTTACAGAGATAGAGAGGGGGTGTAGGGGCTGGAGGAGGGGGTTACAGAGTTAGAGAGCGGTTGTGGCTGGAGGAGGGGACAGAGATAGGGAGAGGTGTAGGGGCTGGAGGAGGGGACAGATAGGGAGGGGTGTAGGGCCAGGAGGAGGGGACAGTGATAGGGAGGTGTGTAGGGGCTGGAGGTGGGGACAGAGATAGCGAGGGGCATATGGGCTGGTGGAGGGGACAGAGATAGAGAGGGATGTAGGGGCTGGAGGGGGTGACAGAGATGGGGAGGTGTAGGGGCTGGAGGGGGTTACAGAGATAGGGAGGGTGTGTAGGGGGTTGGAGACGGTTACATAGATAGGGAGGGGTGTATGGGCTCGAGGGGGTTACAGATATAGGGAGGGGGCATAGGTTCTGAAGGAGAGGACAGAGATAGGGCGGAATGTAGAGACTGGAGGAGGCGAGAGGGATAGGGAGTGAGTGTAGGTGCTGGACGAGGGGACAGAGATAGGGAGACGGTGTAGAGGCTGGAAGAGGTAACAGAGATGGGGGGCATAGGGGCTGGAGGAGGTTATGGAGACATGGAGGTGGTGTAGGGACTGGAAGCGGGTCAGAGCTAGGGAGGGGTGTAGGTGTTGGAGGAAGTTACAGTGATAGGAGGGTATAGGGACTGGAGGAGGGTCAGAGATAGGGAGGGGTGTTGAGGCTGGAGGAGGGGACAGAGATAGGGACGGGGTGTTGAAGCTCGAGGACGGTCAGAGATAGGGAGGGGTTTAGATGCTGGAGGAGGGGACAGTTAGGGAGGGGTGTTGAGGCTGGAGGAGGGGACAGATATAGGGAGGGGGTGTTGAAGCTGGAGGAGGGTCAGAGATAGGGAGGGCTATAGGGGCTGGGGGATGGGACAGAGATAGGGAGGGCTATAGGGACTGGGGGATGGGACAGAGATAGGGAGGGGTGTATGGGCTGGAGAGGGTGTCAGAGTTCGGGAGTGGTGTAGGGGCCGAAGGAGGTGACAGAGATAGGAGGGGGGTGAAGGAGTTTATAAGAAGAATATCAGGCTGCAAGATGTGAAGGTGATATCTGTCGTTGTGCAAGGGACTGACAGGGGAATGGGATTGTTTTGTTGGAGGGAGCAGCTCAGGAGGTGTGTTCCGTGGAACGTGTGCCTTTGCTCTCCAGGGCTGCCCTTTGACCTCAGGCCTACCTGTGGACACTCTTTGACCAGCTGCTTGCTGAGGGTGGAGGTATCCCTCTGTGGGCTCAACTTTCTGTGTTTCAAACGTTTCCTCTTCGCCACATTCCTCCGAGTCTAGATCAAAATAAAATTCTTCAGTATTTACAGAATTATCTCTGATGTCCAAGCAGAGTGTGACACTGTTAGGCAGTGACGGAATCCTCTTTCGTTCAGGTAGGTTCATGTTAGAGGTGCGTACAGAACAGACACTAACCGAAAGGTTCATGAAATAACAGATTCATCCGCCTGCCTCCTGCTCTCACTCCATCACCATCTCCTTCTCTTCCTTTTCCCTTTGTATTTGTCCAGCTTCACTCTTAAACACATCCATCTATTTCACTTTATATGTTTACAAGGTGTGGGTGTCACTGGCTGGGCCCAGCATTTATTACCCATCCCTAGTTGCCCCTTGAGAAGGTGAGGCTGAGCTGCCTTCTTGAACCACTGCAGTCCATGTGCTGTCGGTTGACCCACAATGTCCCTTACGGAGGGAATTCCAGGATTCTGAGCCAGTAACATGAAGGAACGGCAATATATTTCGAAGTCAGGATGCTGAGTGACTTGGAGGGGAACTTGCAGGGGGTGGTGTTCCCATGTATCTGCTGCCCTTGTCCTTCTAGATGGAAGTGGTTGTGGTTTGGAAAGTGCTGTCTGAGGATCTTTAGTAAATTTCTGCAGTGCATCTTGTAGATGGTACACACTGCTGCTACTGAGCATCAGTGGACAGCAGATACGAGGGAATACCATTCCCTGCAAATTCCCCTCCAAGGAAATATATCGCCGTTCCTTCAGTGTCGCTGGGTCAAAATCCTGGAATTCCCTCCCTAATGGCATTGTGGATCAACCCACAGCACATGGACTGCAGCAGTTCAAGAAGGCAGCTCACCCCCACCTTCTCAAGGGGCAACTTGGGACGGGCAATAAATGCTGGGCCCAACCAGCGATGGCAACATTCCAGATGCTGGAACCTAGCACTAACAATGCACTTTGAAAAGCAGGAGCATATTTACAGCATGTCAACATGGTGTTATGAAAGGGAAATCCTATTTGATGAATTTATTTTATGTTTTTGCGAATGGAACTAGGTGACAGTCAGTAGATACATTTCCAAAATCCATTTGATAAAGTTCCACACAAAAATGTGAGTAGATAAGATCAGAGATTCAGGGACAATATCTTAATATTGGATAGTGATTGGTTCATGGACAGGAAGTGGAATGTAGAAATAAAGGGGCATTTTCAAGCTAACAAGATTTTTACAAGTGGGATGTTGGAAAGATTTAGCTACATACAATGGAAATTAGAGACATAGTCAATAAAGATAGACAGTAATGTCACTCGTTTGCCGAGAAAAACACTTTGGTGGAAATACAAACAGGAAGGAGAACACCAGGTGACCACAGGAACACACAGACAAGGGAAGGAGAGGAAGGATAATGTGCGAGTGTATTCACTTTTATCATTAGCAGAGAAAAGCAGGAGAGATTTTGGAAGACGTGAAACGTACAAATGTTGAAATTCCAAATGGGTTGGGTGTACCGGAATTCATTGAGGAGAAAGTGAGGTCTGCAGATGCTGGAGATCAGAGCTGGAAATGTGTTGCTGGAAAAGCGCAGCAGGTCAGGCAGCATCCAGGGAACAGGAGAATCGACGTTTCGGGCATAAGCCCTTGTACCGGAATTCAGGAGATTGACATCGTGTAGTAATGTAGGAAAAGCAACAGCCAATCTGCGTATAGCAAGATCCCACAAACAGATGAACGTGACTGGATAAGCTGACTTTTGGGAAAATCAATGATCAAATCAGAGACAGAAATGACTGTCCATGGGATTTCCACGACAGAGAAGCAAGAGGGACCATCACCAGCAGGTTCCATCAGAAAAGGTAGTGACTGTCACAGTACAGTGCTCCCTCAGTACTGACTCTCCGACAGTGCGGCACTCCCTCATCATTGACCCTCCGACAGTGTCGCACTCCCTCAGCACTGAACCTCCGAAAATGTCGCACTCCCTCAGCATTGACCCTCCGACAGTGCGGCACTCCCTCAGCACTGACCCCCGACGGTGCGGCACTCCCTCAGTACTGACCCTGTGACAGTGCAGCACTCCCTCAGCACTGACCCCCTGACAGTGCGGCACTCCCTCAGTACTGACCCCCAGACAGTGCGGCACTCCCTCAGTACTGACCCTGTGACAGTGTGGCGCTCCCTCAGCACTGACCCTCGGACAGTGCGACACTCCCCTCAGTACTGACCCTGTGACAGTGCGGCACTCCCTCAGCACTGACCCTCGGACAGTGTGGCACTCCCTCAGTACTGACCCTTGGACAGTATGGCACTCCCTCAGCACTGACCCTCGGACAGTGTGGCACTCCATCAGTACTGACCCTCGGACAGTATGGCACTCCCTCAGCACTGACCCTTGGACAGTATGGCACTCTCTCAGCACTGACCCTCCTACAGTGTGGCACTCCCTCAGCACTGACCCTCGGACAGTATGGCACTCCCTCAGCACTGACCCTTGGACAGTATGGCACTCTCTCAGCACTGACCCTCCTACAGTGTGGCACTCCCTCAGCACTGACCCTCGGACAGTATGGCACTCCCTCAGCACTGACCCTCGGACAGTGTGGCACTCCCTCAGTACTGACCCTTGGACAGTATGGCACTCCCTCAGCACTGACCCTCGGACAGTGTGGCACTCTCTCAGCACTGACCCTCCAACAGTGCGGCACTCCCTTAGCACTGACCCTCTGACAGTGCAGCACTCCCTCAGCACTGACCCTCGGACAGTGTGGCACTCCCTCAGCACTGACCCTCTGACAGTGCGGCACTCCCTGAGCACTGACCCTCGAACAGTGTGGCACTCCCTCAGTACTGACCCTCCTATAGTGCAGCACTCCCTCAGTACTGACCCTCCTACAGTGCGGCACTCCCTCAGCACTTACCCTTTGACAGATTAGGTGGTAAATTTTATTTTGACATTGTGATGACCTCAAGCTGCCTCAATCCCAGTGTTCCCACTGGAATATCTCTGGTAACATTTTGGGAATGTATTTTGATGGACCCCTGCATTCCATAGACCCACTGATCCCACCCACTTCAGTCCTTTCGGAGAAACAGAAGAGAGAGACAGAAGCAGTTCCATACCGTCACTTTGTTTTCTGCAGGAGCGGAATACTTCGCTTCCATGGGGGCAGCAAGAGAAAGGAGATATTATTAAATGGTTACTAACAGCAGCAAGCACACACACACATACGCACACTTACACAGTGACAGCAACATGCACAACACGCTACACGTGGGAGGACTCACACTGAGCAAGCAGATACACTGGGTACAGTCATGAAATTCACAAGGGGCCATTTACACCTGACAACCTGTTGCACCTGGGGAGTCCCGCATCCTGCACCACTACCCCACCCCCGACTCCCTCCCCTTGTATTCCCCATTGCCTCCCCATCTCCCTCTGGAAACCGCAGACGCTAAACCACAAGAGAGTGTCCATCCGTTGCTTCAGCATCATCTACAAATTCCCATCGAACTGAGACCTACTCAAACACCTCCCATCGTTCAGAATCACAAAAACAATTACACTTGCAGGCATTTTCACAAATTCGGGATGTGACAGTGTCCCAATTTGCACACAGGAAGCTCCACTATCAGCAAAGTGTTCCTGACCTGTTTACCGGTTACTGGCTGAGGGTAAACATTAGCAGGACATGGGGGAGAGGTTCCCCACTCCCTCTCTTCCCACCCATTCGGTTGTGGGATTGTGATCCCAACAAAAGCAAATGGTACCTGAGTTTAACTCCTCGTTTGCGCCACACCCGCTCTGACAGTGCAGCACTCCCTCAGCACTGACCTTTCGACAGTGCGGTATTCCCTCAGCGCTGACCCTCTGACAATGTGGCACTCCCTCAGTACTGACCCACCGACAGTTCTGCACTCCCTCAGTACTGATCCTCCGACAGTGTGACACTCCCTCAGTATTGACCTTCCGACAATATGGCATTCCCTCAGCACTGACCCTCCAGAAATACTGGAGAAACTCAGCAGGTCTGAGGCTTCCCTCCAGAAAGAAACACAGTTAATGTCTCGAGTCCAGTTCTTCAAAAGTTATGATCTGCAACGTGCTGCTCTTAAGATTGTTTATATTGAACTAGAACCCCTGTTTGTCTCTGCACAGACTCTGTCAGACCAGCTGAGTCTCTCCAGCGTATTCTGTCTTATTGCGGGTTTCCAGAATTCACAGGATTTTGCTTTTGTTTGAGTGTGTCAGCTACACTTGAGTAAAGAGTTTCAATTGCTGTTTATAAATCAGAGAACTGCAGGGATGTTCTATTTTCAACATCGTTATATCACCATTAGAGCACAAAAAGAGGCCATTCAGCCCTACTGCTCCGTTCTAGTGCACATGCTCAACACAACACTCCTACTATCCCTCTCAATCTCACCCAATCAGCATTTCCTTTCTGTATCACCTCATTATGTAGCTTCTCCTGGATGTATCCATGCTATTCCTCTTCCCACTTTCCCTGTAGAAGTGAGCCCCCCATTATCACTTCTCCCCATGGGAGCCCAGTCTCCAATTCTTTCCCCCCATACCTCCCTTGTGGGAGTGAGTCTCCCATTCTCCCCCACTCCCTGTGGGAATGAGACTCCATTCTCCCCCACTCCCCGTGGGAGTGAGTCTCCCATTCTCCCCCATTCCCCGTGGGAGTGAGACTCCATTCTTCCCCACTCCCTGTGGGAATGAGACTCCATTCTCCCCCACTCCCTGTGGGAGTGAGTTCCCCATTCCTTGTGGAATGATATCTCTGCTGAATTGGTGATTGGATGTATTCAGGCTGTCCCTTGCTGAAGGATCTTGCCTTGGTGCCTTCCCCAAGGGGAGCAGCTTTCCGGGCACTCTGTGGGATAACTATCGACTGGGATGTGGGGAGTAACTGCAGTCTCCCAAGTGTCCCGTGGGATTGTTTCTCTCCAGCTGGGGAGTGCGGAATGGGCATCAGCTGTAACACACTTGCCCCTCAGCAGGGTACCACTTCCTCAGCTCTGCCCTGGGAGGGTGAATTCCAAATTTAAACATCTCTTATGAGTCACCTCTCACTTTCCTGTGGGCTGTAGGCTTGGGGTGTTGATAACAATTATGTGAATCCCTTTAGCACCTTCAATGGGATCTCTGTATCCAGTTTATTAAAGGGGAACAAATTCGTCTCATTGTTCACGGGATGAGGGTGTCTCTGGCTGGGCCAGCATTTATTGCCCATCCCTAATTGCCCAGAGGGTGGGTAAGTTCCAACCGCACTGCTGTGGGTCTGGAGTCACATGGAGGCCAGACCAGTTGAGGATGGCAGTGTCCTTCCCTAAAGGGCATTAGTGACCCAGATGGGGTTTTCTGACCATTGGCAATAGATTCCTGGTCCCTCTCACTGACACTAGCTTTATATCCTAAATTCAGGAAAATCGACGTTTCGGGCAAAAGCCCTTTGTGTTCGAAATGTCGATTTTCCTGCTCCTCGGATGCTGCCTGACCTGCTGCGCTTTTCCAGCACCACTCTAATCTTGACTGATCTCCAGCATCTAGGAGAAAGTGAGGACTGCAGATGCTGGAGATCAGAGCTTAAAAATGTGTTGCTGGAAAAGCGCAGCAGGTCAGGCAGCATCAAAGGAGCAGGAGAATCAACGTTTGATTCCTGAAGAAGGACTTATGCCCAAAATGTCAATTCTCCTGTTCCTTGGATGCTGCCTGACCTGCTGCGCTTTTCCAGCAACACATTTTTAAGCTCTGATCTCCAGCATCTGCAGTCCTCACTTACGCCTTGTATCCTAAATGTGTTCAATGAGCCCTCACACAGAGGCTTGAACCCATGTCCCAGAAAGTTATCTTGGGCTCGAATAAAAACAGAAAATATTGGAGAAACTCAGCAGATCCGGTGGCCTCTGTCTAAGAGAGGAAACCATGTTTGAAGTCCAGGAAGGGGTTTTGATCAGAAACCCACGTCGATGATGAGGTTAGATTGAAGCAGTTGGGAGAGAAGAAGGTCGAGAGGGAGATCAGACAGAGGTTCTCAACATTATGAGCAGGGCAGAATAGATAGCGAGGGACTGCTCCTGCTCACAAAGAAGGCAAGATCAAGAGGGGTATTGACTTAGATCGAGGCATAGAGTCATCCAGCAAGGATTCAGGGCCAGGGCCCTTGACTGCCGGGAGGTGCTGACTGAAAGGACAGTACAGACAGCATTCCTAGGAACTTTCCAAAGGGAATTGCAAGATACACAAGGCCCTGGAGGGTTGAGGGGAGACAGGAAAGAGAGAGTAGAACTGGTCGGAGAGTTGTATCAAAGAGCCAGCTCGGATTGATATCACTGAATCCCAACAGTGTGGAAACAGGCCATTTGGCCCAACAAGTCCACACCAACCCTCCAAAGAGTATCCCATCCAGGCCCATTTCCCTACCCTACTACTCTACATTTACCCCTGACTAATCCACCTAACCTACACATCCCTGAACACTATGGGCAATTTAGCTTGGCCAATCCACCCTAACCTGCACAGACCTGGCCCAAATGTCCTTTTTTCTCCATGCAGAGAGACTGTTTTTGGTGTCAGTACGGAGCCCCTACTGTTGTCCTTGTTAGGAGGAGCTCAGTGCCGGGATGGATACCTGCCCCTTTACTGAGGATCCCACAATCCCAGTCACAGCCTGACCCAGACGGAACTAAAATCCCCCTCCTCCGCAAGATTCCACCCAATCCTGCAGCTCCTAGTTAGAGTCGGAACATACCCAGAGATCTTCCAGCAACTCCATCACTTGGAAGTTCTCATCCAACATCAAGACAATCATGCACACACCAACATATACAGAACAGTAGCAGGAAGCCGTTGGATTACTGATGGCTCTTTTGAACATGGGAAACAGGAGCAGGAGTAGGCCATTCAGCCCGTCGAGCTCACTGATGGGATAGTCTGATGATGAACAGCAAGTGCCTACTTATTCCCATTGCCTCCCATCCCCTCATTAGTCAAGATTCCAACTAACACTGCATGGTAAATAATCCGGGATCCCGCCCTCCACCACTCCCTGGGGAACTGGTTCCCACAGGTTCACAACTCTTGGGGAGAAAAACCATCTTCTCCCCATCTTTGCCTCTTATTTTCCAGCTATGTCCCCATGTCCCCATCTTTCACACAACAGGAAGCATTCTTCCCGAATCCACCAGTCACACCCCATCGTGCCTTTGGATGTCTCAATGTCTTTGAAAGGCATAACTCTGAGAGAGCAGCCAATTAATCTCACTGGGCTGTTATCTCCCTCCAACCCTTCCCCTTTGAGCATTTCTGCAAATCTCTCTCAAAAGTTGGAGCACACAGTGTTGGAACACATGTCACAGAGTCATAGCGATGTACAGCACAGAAACAGACCTTTCAGTCTAACCCATCCATGCCGACCAGATATCCTAACCTAATGTACTCCCATTTTGCCAGCACTTGGCCCATATCCCTCTAAATCCTTCCTACACATGAACCCATCCAGATGTCTTTTAAATGTTGTAATTGTACCAGCCTCCATCACTTCCTCTGGCAGCTCATTCCATGCACGTACCACCTTCTGTGAGAAAAAGTTGCCCCTTAGGTCCCTTTTAAATCTTTCCCCATCTCACCTTAAACCTCTAGTTCTGGACTCCACCACCCCAGGGAAAATACCTTGTCTATTTATCCTATCCATACCCTTCATGATTTTGTAAACCTCTATAAGGTCACCCCTCAGCCTCTGACGCTCCAGGGAAAACAGCCCCAGCTTGTTCAGCATCTCCCTATAGCTCAAATCCCCCAACCCTGGCAACATCCTTGTAAATCTTTTCTGAACCCTTTCAAGTTTCACAACATCTTTCCGATAGGAAGGAGACCAGAAATGCATGCAATATTCCAAAAGTGGCCTAACCAATGTCCTGTACAGCCGCAACATGACCTCCCAACTCCTGTACTCAATACTCTGACCAATTAAGGAAAGCATACCAAATGCCTTCTTCACTATCCTATCTACCTGTGACTCCATTTTCAAGGAGCTATGAACCTGCACTCCAAGGTCTCTTTGTTCAGCAACACTCCCCAGGACCTTACCATTAAGTGTATAAGCCCCGCTCTGATTTGTTTTCAAAAAATGTAGCACCTTGCATTTATCTAAATTAAACTCCATCTGCCACTCCTTGGCCCATTGGCCCATCTGATCAAGATTCTGTTGTAATCTGAGGTAACCCTCTTCGCTGTCCACTACACCTCCAATTTTGGTGTCTTCTGCAAACTTACTAACTATACCTCTTATACTCACATCCAAATCATTTATATAAATGATGAAAAGCAGTCGATCCAGCACTGATACTGTGGCACACCTCTGGTCACAGGCCTCCAGTCTGAAAAACAACTCTCCACCACCACCCTCTGTCTTCTACCTTTGAGCCAAGTGTTGGAACACATGTTGCCCATTTATTCTTAATGCTGCTTGGAGACCCCTGCCTTGGCCACCATGTTTTAAGGGAATGGCTCCCCTGGTGGTGACTTTATGGATGTGTGAGGCAGAACCTTGGTCAAAAGCCTCAACTGCATTCCATTCCATCAACCAGAGGAAAGGATATTGTCCCCATTGCTGTAGGATGGCACAGCCCAGAAGAAGACTATTCAGCCCATTGTGCCTGATCTTTGAAAGATCTATCGAATTAACCCCAGAACCCCAATCTCCTCTTCCACCTCAGCAACGCCATTTCTTTTTCTTGTTAGTAATCACATTTTGAATTCTAGAAGTTTTGATTGAATCCATGAAAACATAGAAACATAGGCGCACAGGGACTTTTGAGCATGAGTAGGCCATTCAGCCCTTCGAGCCTGTGGGACCATTCACTTCAATCTCACTTCAACCTTAATTTCCTATCCCCCTCCCGTGATTGTGGACTCCACTCCAGCTCACAGCAACTCGCTGTGTGAAAAGAATAATTCATCTCACACTCCCCTCCCCCGACTCAATTCTCTGGGAATATGAGAAACAGCAGCTAGAGGACAATACTGAGCACCTGTCAGTGCAAACTGCTTCATATGACCTTCCTCATCCACACCCTTCCCAACGTCAATGCAAATTCCACCGAGCTTCTCCAAACGGAACGATATAAATAACTTAAAACGACAAAGAATGGGAGAGCAGGCCAACATGGACAGCTCCTGAGTTTTGAAGACTGAGGGGAATCTCATAGAAATCTATAAAACTCTAACAGGAAGTAGACAAGGTAAACACAGGAAGGATGTTCCTGATGACCAGGGAGTCCCGAACCGGTTGGGGGGGGGTCACAGTCTAAGGATACAGGGTGGGCCATTTCAGATGGAGATGAGGAGAAATATCCTCACCCAGAGAGTGGGGAGCCTGGGGAATTCTCTGTCACAGAAAGCGGTTGAAGCCAAAATATTAAATGTTTTCCAGAAGGACTTAGATATAGTTCTTAGGGCTAAAGGGATCAAAGAGTATGGGGGAAAGCAGGAACAGATGACTGAGTTGGATGATCAGCCATAGTCATACTGAATGGTGGAGACGGCTCGAAGGGCTGAATGGCCTACTCTTGCCCTATTTTCTATGTATCTATGTTTCTCCTTCATAGAGCTGGCACAGGGATGATGGGCTGAAGGGTCTCCTCCAATGCCATGAGATGCTTCCATGCTGCGAACAGCATGGGCAGTCAGAGCGAATGCGCACAGAGGTTAAGTACAATGCAACGCACCATGAGTTAGTCGTCCAAACGTGCGGGTAGGGTGCCCAGCTTTCTGTAAGGGAACAACAGGAGGTTAGTGACAGTCACAGGCACTCCAGCAGCAATGTACAGAGCGGTCCCAGCCTCAGCTACTGGGTAACTGGGTAAGCATTCCGCTCTCACTCTCACTGCTCACACAGGTACAAAGGCTCACAGACAACTCACAAACTCCAGCACTCACTTCAGACTCAGAATCATAGGATTACTAAAGTGCAGGAAGCCATTTGGGTATTGTGCCTGTATTGCTTCTATCCCCTAATGCCCTTCTCCTGCCATTTCCCCATCTCCCTGCTCACCATTTCCATCCAGATAACCATCCAATCCCCCTCTTGAATGTCTCGATTGAACTTGCCACCATCTCATTTCCAGGCAGTGTGTCCCACACCCTAACTACTCGCTGGGTGAAAATACTTTCTTCTCACTTGCTTCATTTGTACATCACTTTAATTCCATGCCCCTCCAATTCTTGCTCCTTTTACAAACAGGAACAGTTTCTCCCGATCTCTCTCTATCCAGTCCCCGTTCATGATGTTGAAAACCTCTATTCAATCTCCTCCCAGCCACCTTCTCTCGAAGAAGAACACTCCCAACTTCCTCAATCTCTCCTTATTACAGAGGTTTCTCATTCCTGGAACCATTCTTGTAAATTGCTCTGCACTCTCTCCAATACACTCTCATCTTTCTGATAATGTGGTGCCCACAACTGTATAACACACTCCAGCTGAAGTCTAACAAGGGTCTTGTACAAGTTCAACATCATCTTGTACACTACGTCCCTGTTCATAAAGCCAAGGATACTGTAAGCATTTTCAGCAAGTAGTTAGGGTCTGGAATGTGCTGCTTGGAAATGTGGGGAAGGTAGGTTTAATTGGGGTATTCAAGAGGGGCATTGAATGATTATATGGATAGAGGTGGTGAGTGGGGAGATGGAGAAATGGCAGGAGATTGGCAAGAGGGCTGAATGGCCTCTGCACTGTAATGATTCTGAGTTTCAAAATTACAAATCAGAGCAGAAATGAGAAGCTGGTGTAGGCCATTCAGCCCATCGAGCCATCCAATAAGATCACAACTCATTCTCAAGCTGACTTTCCTGCACTATCCCTGTGCCCCTCAACACACAGAATTGCAATGCCAAGATGGGTCAGGTGGCAGTTTGACCTGCAGAGAGATGGCAGAGATCTAGTGGAGCAGCTTTTGTTTGCATGATCAGTGATTCCAACAGGACATATCACCACCCCCCCCCAACCCGCCCCCAGCCTGGTCCTGAGAGGATTCAGGAACACCATATGGTCCTGAGCTCTAACTGAGTCCCATCAGCCCTGGTGGTGGGACCATCCACCTCCCCAACATCCATCACTTCCAACTGGGAACCCCAGGCACTGACTCCTCACTGAGAGACCTCCCCTCCCCAGTGATACAGATGGATAAGAAATGTGCAGCTAACCTCAGTGACCCAGAACATTGCCCCCTGCCCTATGACTAGGAGAAAGTGAGGACTGCAGATGCTGGTGTATCAGGGTTGAAAAATGTGGTGCTGGAGAAAAAAACACAGCAGGCCAGGCAGCATCCGAGGATCAGAAGAATCGACATTTGGGGAATAAGCCCTTCTTCAGGAATTCCTGAAGTAGGGCTTATGCCCAAAATGTCGATTCTTCTGATCCTCGGATGCTGCCTGGCCTGCTGTGTTTTTTTCTCCAGCACCACATTTTTCAACCCTGCCCTGTGACTGTCAGTCATGAACTTTAACACATGAACAGGAGCAGGAGTAGGCCGTCTGGCCCTTCAAGCCTGCTCTGCCATTCGATAAGATGATGGCTGATCTTTCTGTGGACTCAGCTCCACTTACCCGTCCTCTTACCCTATCCCTTAATTCCTTTACTGTACAAAAATCTACCTTTGCCTTAAAAACATTTAATGAGGAAGCCTCAGCTACTTCCCTGGGCAGGGAGTTCCACACATTCACAACCCTTTGGGTGAAGAAACTGCTCCTGAACACAGTCTGAAACCCACTTCCCCTTATTTTGAGGCTGTGCCCCCTGGTTCTTTACAGCACAGAATCAGGCCATTCGGCCCATCCTGCTCCATATCAGCCCTCCTGAATCTCACTTTCTCAGCATATCCTGTTCTTCCTGTCTCCCTCAGCTCTTCATCCGGGTTCCCCTCCAAGGCGCCTCAACCATTCCCCATGGGAGTGAGTTCCACCTTCTCACTAATCCGTGGCTGAACAGAATTCTCCCAGATGTCCCGACTACAGGTTGCTGTATAACGCTGCCCCTTGAGTTCTAGACTTGCCCGGTCTGTCTTGAGGGATTTGCTGACAAATCCGTCTGGGTGACTGTTGAGAATGTGCCGGGTTTATCCCGGACACAAGCCGTTTCCTCGGTTACTGTGGGGTCGGTGAGAAGGGAGCCGTCGAGTGAAGGGGTTTCTCTGGGGTCTGTGTTGCATGAACGGGGGCAGAGCCACAACGGGTTGTAGAATCAGGACTAATGGTACGCCTGGGGGTCAAGGTGAATCTGAGAAAGATTACTGTATCTGTACTCTCAGTATTATCCACTTTGATCTTGAAGGGAACTGCGTTTGTTACAGTTTCATTCTTGGCAGGTGAGTTTATTTATACGGCTGATTGGTAAGGCAGAGGAACACAGGGGATAGGAGCAAACGTGAGCCATTCGGCCCTTCGAACCTGAACTAGCATTTATAGAGTCATACAGCACGGAAACCAATCCACACCAACCATGCTCCCAAACTAAACTATTCCCCTCTGCCTGCTCCTGGTCCATATCCCTCCAAACCTTTCCTATTCATGTTCTTATCCAAATATCTTTTAACCGGTGTCAGTATCCACCACCTCTGGCAGCTCATTACACACGAACCACCCTTTGTGTAAAACAGCTGCCACTCATGTCCCTTTTAAATCTTTCTCCCCTCACCCCTTAGTTTGAACTCCCCCACCTGAGGGAAAAGACCCTTGTCATTCAGCCCATCAAAGCCCCTTGGGATAGCATGGCAATGGCTGATCATTGAGCTCTACACCCTAGTCCAATCCTCTCCCTGTATCCCTCAGCTCCTTTAACCACAAAAAGAAGGTGAGGACTGCAGATGCTGGAGATCAGAGTTGGCAGTGTGGTGCTGGAAAAGCACAGCAGGTCAGGCAGCATTTGAGGAGCAGGAGAGTCAAAGTTTCAGGTATAAGCTCTTCATCAGGAATGAGGGTGGGGGTAGGGGGCTGGCAGATAAATGGGGGTGGGGGTGGGGTTGGGGTTGGGAGAAGATGACTGGGAAGGTGATAGGTGGGTGCAGGTGGAGGGGCAGGGGTGATAGTGACAGCTATTTCTGCCATCACACCCTAGTCCTGTCAGGTCATGGGCTCCTTCCAAAACCACCTACCCATTCCCTCCCACTCTCAGCTCTCGTTACCACTCCTTCAGCCTCTCTTCTGTCATGGTCCCCTACCCCTTTCATACCTCGTTCTGTCTCTGAGCTCCCCCTCCACCCATCCTCTCACTCCCCACCACATCTTCAGCAAATTATACCACATTTCCAGGCTGTTCCCCTGACCAGTAGCCCCACCCCCATGCAGTCTCTTTCCCGTAAACACTCTCCCTGTGCAATCTCCCCCTGTGCAGTCTCTCCCCATGCAGTCTCCCCCTATGGACTCTCCCCCTCCCCCTTGCAATCTCCCCCCTGTGCAGTCGCTCCCCTGTGCAATCTCAGGACACTCCCCCTGTGCAGTCTCCCCCCTGTGCAATCTCCCCCCTGTGGACTCTCCCCCTGTGCAGACTCCCCTGTGGACTCTCCCCCTGTGCAATCTCCCCCCTGTGGACTCTCCCCCTGTGCAGACTCCCCTGTGGACTCTCCCCCTGTGCAATCTCCCCCCTGTGGACCCTCTCCCCATGCAATCTCCCCCCATGCAATCTCCCCCTGTGCAATCTCCCCCCTGTGCACTCTCCCCCTTATGCAGTCTCCCCACGTGCAATCTCCACCGTGGACTCTCCCCCTGTGGACTCTCCCCCCCGTGCAGTCTCCTTACTGTGCAGTCACCCCCCGTGCAATCTCCCCCCGTGGGCTCTGCCCCTGTGCAGTCTCCCCCCCTTGCAATCTCCCCTGTGGACTCTCCCCCCATGCAATCTCCCCCCCTGTGGACTCTCCCACTGTTCAGTTTCCCCCCTGTGCAGTCTCCCCCCTGTGCAATCTCCCCCCTGTGGACACTCCCCCTGTGCCATCTCCCCCCTGTGCAGTCTCCCCCCGTGGACTCTCCCCCCTGTGCAATCTCCCCCATGTGGACTCTCCTCCCATGCAATCTCCCCCTGTGCAATCTCCACCCCTGTGGACTCTCCCCATGTGCAGTCTCCCACCTGTGCAATCTCCCCCTGTGGACTCTCCCCCTGTGCAGACTCCCCCCTGTGGGCTCTCCCCCTGTGCAGTCTCCCCACTGTGCAGTCTCCCCCCTGTGGACTCTCCCCCCTGTGGACTCTCCCCCCGTGCAATCTCCCCCTGTGCAGTCTCCCCCCCTGTGCTGTCTCCCCCCTGTGGATTCTCTCCCTGTGGACTCTCCCCCCCTGTGCAATTTCCCCCTGTGGACTCTCCCCCTGTGCAATCTCCCCCCTGTGGAATCTCCCCCTGTGCAGTCTCCCCTCTGTGCAGTTTCCCCCCTGTGCAATCTCCCCCTGTGGACTCTCCCCTGTGGACTCTCCCCCCTGTGGACTCTCCCCCTGTGCAGTCTCCCCCCTGTGCATTCTCCCCCCCTGTGCAATCTCCCCCCTGTGCAACCTCCCCCCGTGCAATTGCCCCACTGTGGACTCTCCCCTCTGTGCAGTCTCCCCCCTGTGCAATCTCCCCCCTGTGGACTCTTCCCCTGTGGACTCTCCCCCTGTGCAATCTCCCCCCTGTGGACTCTACCCCTGTGCAGTGTCTCCCCTGTGCAGTCTCTCCCCTGTGGACTCTTCCCCTGTGGACTCTCCCCCTGTGCAATCTCCCCACTGTGGACTCTCCCCCTGTGGACTCTCCCCCTGTGGACTCTCTCCCCATGCAATCTCCCCCTGTGCAATCTCCCCACTGTGGACTCTCCCCCTGATGCAGTCTCCCCACGTGCAATCTCCCCCTGTGGACACTCCCCCTGCGAAGTCTCCCCCCTGTGCAGTCTCCTCACTGTGCAATCTCCCCCCGTGCAATTTCCCCTCGTGGACTCTCCCCCTGTGAAGTCTCCCCCCTGTGCAGTCTCCTCACTGTGCAAGCTCCCCCCGTGCAATCTCCCCCCGTGGACTCTCCCCCTGTGGACTCTCCCCCTGTGAAGTCTCCCCCCTGTGCAGTCTCCTCACTGTGCAGTCTCCCCACTGTGCAATCTCCCCCCGTGGACTCTGCCCCTGTGCAATCACTCCCCTGTGGACTCTCCCCCTGTGCAGTCTCCCCCCTGTGGACTCTCCCACTGTGCAGTTTCCCCCTGTGCAGTCTCCCCCCTGTGCAATCTCCCCCCTGTGCAGTCTCCCCCCTGTGCAATCTCCCCCCGTGCAATCTCCCCCCTGTGGACTCTCCCCCTATACAGTCTCCCTCCGTGCAACCTCCCCTGTGGACTCTCCCCCCTGTGCAATCTCCCCCCATGGACTCTCCCCTTGTGAAGTCTCCCCCCTGTGCAGTCTCCTTACTGTGCAGTCTCCCCCCGTGGACCCTGCCCCTGTGCAATCGCCCCCCTGTGGACTCTCCCCGTGTGCAGTCTCCCCCCGTGGACTCTGCCCCTGTGCAATCTCCCCTGTGGACTCTCCCCCCATGCAATCTCCCCCCCCGTGCAATCTCCCCCCTGTGCAGTCTCCCCCCTGTGTGCTCTCCCCCCTGTGTGCAGAGTCCCTCTGTAGACTCTCCCCCTGTGCAGTCTCCCCACTGTGCAGTCTCCCCCCTGTGGACTCTCCCCCCGTGCAATCTCCCCCCTGTGCAGTCTCCCCCTGTGCAGTCTCCTCCCATGTGGACTCTCCCCACTGTGGACTCTCCCCCCGTGCAATCTCCCCCCTGTGCAGTCTCCCCCTGTGCAATCTCCCCTGTGCAGTCTCCCCACTGCGGACTCTCCCCCTGTGCAGTCTCCCCCTGTGGACTCTCCTCCTGTGCAGTCTCCCCTCTGGGCAGTTTCCCCCCTGTGCAATCTCCCCCTGTGGACTCTCCCCCTGTGGACTCTCCCCTGTGCAGTCTCCCCCGTGTGCAGTCTCCCCCCTGTGGACTCTCCCCCTGTGCAGTCACCCCCTGTGCAGTCTGCCCCCTGTGCAGTCTTCCCCCTGTGCAATCTCCCCCTGAGAACTCACCCCCTGTGCAACCTCCCCCCATGCAATTGCCCCACTGTGGTCTCTCCCCTCGTGCAGTCTCCCCCCTGTGGACTCTCCCCTCTGTGCAATCTCCCCCTGTGCAGTCTCTCCCCCTGTGGACTCTTCCCCTGTGGACTCTCCCCCTGTGCCATCTCCCCCCTGTGGACTCTCCCCCTGTGGACTCTTCCCCTGTGGACTCACCCCTGTGCAATCTCCCCCCTGTGGACTCTCCCCCTGTGGTCTCTTCCCCTGTGGACTCTCCCCCTGTGCAATCTCCCCCCTGTGGACTCTCCCCCTGTGGACTCTTCCCCTGTGGACTCTCCCACTGTGCAGTCTCCCCCCTGTGCAGTCTCCCCCTGTGCAATCTCCACCCCTGTGGACTCTCCCCATGTGCAGTCTCCCACCTGTGCAATCTCCCCCTGTGGACTCTCCCCCTGTGCAGACTCCCCCCTGTGGGCTCTCCCCCTGTGCAGTCTCCCCACTGTGCAGTCTCCCCCCTGTGGACTCTCCCCCCTGTGGACTCTCCCCCCGTGCAATCTCCCCCTGTGCAGTCTCCCCCCCTGTGCTGTCTCCCCCCTGTGGATTCTCTCCCTGTGGACTCTCCCCCCCTGTGCAATTTCCCCCTGTGGACTCTCCCCCTGTGCAATCTCCCCCCTGTGGAATCTCCCCCTGTGCAGTCTCCCCTCTGTGCAGTTTCCCCCCTGTGCAATCTCCCCCTGTGGACTCTCCCCTGTGGACTCTCCCCCCTGTGGACTCTCCCCCTGTGCAGTCTCCCCCCTGTGCATTCTCCCCCCCTGTGCAATCTCCCCCCTGTGCAACCTCCCCCCGTGCAATTGCCCCACTGTGGACTCTCCCCTCTGTGCAGTCTCCCCCCTGTGCAATCTCCCCCCTGTGGACTCTTCCCCTGTGGACTCTCCCCCTGTGCAATCTCCCCCCTGTGGACTCTACCCCTGTGCAGTGTCTCCCCTGTGCAGTCTCTCCCCTGTGGACTCTTCCCCTGTGGACTCTCCCCCTGTGCAATCTCCCCACTGTGGACTCTCCCCCTGTGCAATCTCCCCCCTGTGGACTCTCCCCCTGTGGACTCTCTCCCCATGCAATCTCCCCCTGTGCAATCTCCCCACTGTGGACTCTCCCCCTGATGCAGTCTCCCCACGTGCAATCTCCCCCTGTGGACACTCCCCCTGCGAAGTCTCCCCCCTGTGCAGTCTCCTCACTGTGCAATCTCCCCCCGTGCAATTTCCCCTCGTGGACTCTCCCCCTGTGAAGTCTCCCCCCTGTGCAGTCTCCTCACTGTGCAAGCTCCCCCCGTGCAATCTCCCCCCGTGGACTCTCCCCCTGTGGACTCTCCCCCTGTGAAGTCTCCCCCCTGTGCAGTCTCCTCACTGTGCAGTCTCCCCACTGTGCAATCTCCCCCCGTGGACTCTGCCCCTGTGCAATCACTCCCCTGTGGACTCTCCCCCTGTGCAGTCTCCCCCCTGTGGACTCTCCCACTGTGCAGTTTCCCCCTGTGCAGTCTCCCCCCTGTGCAATCTCCCCCCTGTGCAGTCTCCCCCCTGTGCAATCTCCCCCCGTGCAATCTCCCCCCTGTGGACTCTCCCCCTATACAGTCTCCCTCCGTGCAACCTCCCCTGTGGACTCTCCCCCCTGTGCAATCTCCCCCCATGGACTCTCCCCTTGTGAAGTCTCCCCCCTGTGCAGTCTCCTTACTGTGCAGTCTCCCCCCGTGGACCCTGCCCCTGTGCAATCGCCCCCCTGTGGACTCTCCCCGTGTGCAGTCTCCCCCCGTGGACTCTGCCCCTGTGCAATCTCCCCTGTGGACTCTCCCCCCATGCAATCTCCCCCCCCGTGCAATCTCCCCCCTGTGCAGTCTCCCCCCTGTGTGCTCTCCCCCCTGTGTGCAGAGTCCCTCTGTAGACTCTCCCCCTGTGCAGTCTCCCCACTGTGCAGTCTCCCCCCTGTGGACTCTCCCCCCGTGCAATCTCCCCCCTGTGCAGTCTCCCCCTGTGCAGTCTCCTCCCATGTGGACTCTCCCCACTGTGGACTCTCCCCCCGTGCAATCTCCCCCCTGTGCAGTCTCCCCCTGTGCAATCTCCCCTGTGCAGTCTCCCCACTGCGGACTCTCCCCCTGTGCAGTCTCCCCCTGTGGACTCTCCTCCTGTGCAGTCTCCCCTCTGGGCAGTTTCCCCCCTGTGCAATCTCCCCCTGTGGACTCTCCCCCTGTGGACTCTCCCCTGTGCAGTCTCCCCCGTGTGCAGTCTCCCCCCTGTGGACTCTCCCCCTGTGCAGTCACCCCCTGTGCAGTCTGCCCCCTGTGCAGTCTTCCCCCTGTGCAATCTCCCCCTGAGAACTCACCCCCTGTGCAACCTCCCCCCATGCAATTGCCCCACTGTGGTCTCTCCCCTCGTGCAGTCTCCCCCCTGTGGACTCTCCCCTCTGTGCAATCTCCCCCTGTGCAGTCTCTCCCCCTGTGGACTCTTCCCCTGTGGACTCTCCCCCTGTGCCATCTCCCCCCTGTGGACTCTCCCCCTGTGGACTCTTCCCCTGTGGACTCACCCCTGTGCAATCTCCCCCCTGTGGACTCTCCCCCTGTGGTCTCTTCCCCTGTGGACTCTCCCCCTGTGCAATCTCCCCCCTGTGGACTCTCCCCCTGTGGACTCTTCCCCTGTGGACTCTCCCACTGTGCAGTCTCCCCCCTGTGCAGTCTCCCCCCTTGCAATCTCCCCTGTGGACTCTCCCCCCGTGCAATCTCCCCCTGTGCAGTTTCCCCACTGTGGACTCTCTCCTTGTGGACTCTCCCGCCCCCCCCCCCCCGATGCAATCTCCCCCTGTGGACTCTCCCCCTGAGGACTCACCCCCTGTGCAATCTCCACCCGTGAAATCTCCCCCCTGTGGACTCTCCCCCCGTGCAGTCTCCCCGTTGTGGACTCTCCCCCTGAGGACTCTCTCCCTGTGCAATCTCCACCCCTGAAATCTCTCCCCTGTGGACTCTCCCCCTGTGCAGTCTCCCCACTGTGCAGTCTACCCCCGTGCAATCTTCCCGCTGTGGACTCTCCCCCACTGTGCAGTCTCCCTCTGAGGACTCTCCTGCCTGAGCAATCTCCCCCTGTGGACTCTCCCCCTGTGCAGTCTCCCCCCTGTGCATTCTCCCCCCAGTGCAATCTCCCCCTGTGGACTCTCCCCCACTGTGCAGTCTCCCCCTGAGGACTCTCCTGCCTGTGCAATCTCCCCCTGTGGACTCTCCCCCTGTGCAGTCTCCCCCCTGTGCATTCTCCCCCCAGTGCAATCTCCCCCTGTGGACTCTCCCCCACTGTGCAGTCTCCCCCTGAGGACTCTCCTGCCTGTGCAATCTCCCCCTGCGGACTCTCCCCCACTGTGCAGTCTCCCCCTGAGGACTCTCCCCCTGTGCAACCTCCCCCCGTGCAATCGCCCCTCTGTGGACTCTCCCCCCCCCCGTGCAGTCTCTTCCCTGTGCAATATCCCCCTGTGGACTCTCCCCCTGTGCAGTCTCCCCACTGTGCAATCTTCCCCTGTGCAGTCTCCCCCCTGTGCAATCTCCCCGCTGTGGACTCTCCCCCTGTGGACTCTCCCCCTTTGGACTCTACCCCTGTGCAGTCTCCCCCCGTGAAATCTCCCTCCTGGGGACTCTCCCCCTGTGCAGTCTCCCCCCTGTGCAGTCTCCCCCCTGTGAGTCTCCCCCCTGTGGACTCTCCCCCCTGTGGACTCTCCCCCCTGTGGACTCTCCCCCCGTGGACTCTCCCCCCTGTGGACTCTCCCCCTGTGGACTCTCCCTGTGCAGTCTCCCCCCTGTGCAGTCTCTCTCCCTCCTGTGGACTCTGCCCCCGTGCAATCACCCCCCTGTGCAGTCTCCTGCCTGTGCAATCTCCCCCCTGTGGACTCTCCCCCTGTGGACTCTTCCCCTTTGGACTCTACCCCTGTGCAGTCTCCCCCCATGAAATCTCCCTCCTGGGGACTCTCCCCCTGTGCAGTCTCCCCTCTGTGCAGTCTCCCCCCTGTGCAGTCTCCCCCCTGTGAGTCTCCCCCCTGTGGACTCTCCCCACTGCGGACTCTCCCCCCTGTGGACTCTCCCCCCGTGGACTCTCCCCCCTGTGGACTCTCCCCCTGTGGACTCTCCCCCGTGCAATCACCCCCCTGTGCAGTCTCCTGCCTGTGCAATCTCCCCCTGTGCAGTCTCCCCCCCTTGCAGTCTCTCCCTGAGGACTCTCCGCCTGAGGACTCTCCCCCTGTGCAACCTCCCCCCGTGCAATCGCCCCTCTGTGGACTCTCCACCCGTTCTGTCTCCCCCATGTGGACTCTCCCAGCGTGCAATCTCCCCCTGTGGACTCTCCCCCCCCCCCGTGCAGTCTCTTCCCTGTGCAATCACCCCCTGTGGATTCTCCCCTTGTGCAGTCTCCCCCCTGTGCAATCTTCCCCTGTGCAGTCTCCCCCCTGTGCAATCTCCCCCCTGTGGACTCTCCCCCTGGGGACTCTTCCCCTTTGAAATCTACCCCTGTGCAGTCTCCCCCCGTGAAATCTCCCTCCTGGGGACTCTCCCCCTGTGCAGTCTCCCCCCTGTGCAGTCTCCCCCACTGTGAGTCTCCCCCCTGTGGACTCTCCCCCCTGTGGACTCTCCCCCTGTGGACTCTCCCCCCGTGGACTCTCCCCCCTGTGGACTCTCCCCCTGTGGACTCTCCCCTGTGCAGTCTCCCCCCTGTTCAGTCTCTCTCTCCCCTGTGGACTCTGCCCCCGTGCAATCACCCCCCTGTGCAGTCTCCCGCCTGTGCAATCTCCCCACTGTGGACTCTCCCCCCCGTGCAGTCTCTCCCTGTGCAATCTCCCCCCTGTGGACTCACCCCCTCTGCAGTGTCCCCCCTGTGCAATCTCCCCCCTGTGGACTCTCCCCCAATGCAATCTCGCCCTGTTGACTCTCCCCCGTGTGCAACCTCCCCCCGTGGACTCTTCCCCCCCGCCGTGCAATCTCCCCCCTGTGCAGTCTCCCCCCCTGTGCAGTCTCCCCACTGTGCAGTCTCCCCCCTATGGACTCTCCCCCCTGTGGACTCTCCCCCCTGTGGACTCTCCCCCTGTGTACTCTCCCCCTGTGCAGTCTCCCCCATGTGGACTCTCCCCTCCTGTGCAATCTCCCCCTGTGGTCTCTCCCCTGTGGATTCTCCCCCTGTGCAGTCTCCCCCCCTGTGCAGTCTCTCCCCTGTGCAATCTCCCCCTGTGGATTCTCCCCCCTGTGCAATCTCCCCCTGTGGACTCTCCCCCTGTGGACACTCCCCTGTGCAGTCTCCCCCTGAGGACTCTACCCCTGTGCAATCGCCCCTCTGTGGACTCTCCACCCGTTCTGTCTCCCCCATGTGGACTCTCCCAGCGTGCAATCTCCCCCTGTGGACTCTCCCCCCCGTGCAGTCTCTTCCCTGTGCAATCTCCCCCTGTGGACTCTCCCCTTGTGCAGTCTCCCCCCTGTGCAATCTTCCCCTGTGCAGTCTCCCCCCTGTGCAATCTCCCCCCAATCCAATCTCCCCCCTGTGGACTCTCCCCCTGTGGACTCTTCCCCTGTGGACTCTCCCCCTGTGGACTCTTCCCCTGTGGACTCTCTCCCTGTGCAGTCTCCCCCCTGTGAAATCTCCCTCCTGGGGACTCTCCCTCTGTGCAGTCTCCCCCTGTGCAGTCTCCCCCCTGTGGACTCTCCCCCCTGTGCAGTCTCCACGCTGTGGACTCTCCCCCTGAGGACTCTCCCCCTGTGCAGTTTCCCCCCTCTGTGGACTCTCCCCTGTGCAGTTTCCACCCGTAAAATCTTCCCCCCTGTGGACTCTCCCCCCGTGCAGTCTCCCCGCTGTGGACTCTCCCCCTGAGGACTCTCCCCTGTGCAATCTCCCCACTGTGCAGTCTACCCCCAGTGCATTCTCCCCCCTGTGCAGTCTCCCCCTGAGGACTCTCCGCCTGAGGACTGTCCCCCTGTGCAACCTCCCCCCGTGCAATCGCCCCTCTGTGGACTCTCCACCCGTTCTGTCTCCCCCATGTGGACTCTCCCAGCGTGCAATCTCCCCCTGTGGACTCTCCCCCTGTGCAGTCTCCCCCATGTGCAATCTTCCCCTGTGCAGTCTCTCCCCTGTGCAATCTCCCCCCTATCCAATCTCCCCCCTGTGCAACCTCCCCCCGTGGACTCTTCCCCCCCTGCCGTGCAATTTCCCCCCTGTGCAGTCTCCCCACTGTGCAGTCTCCCCCCTGTGGACTCTCCCCCCTGTGGACTCTCCCCCTGTGGACTCTCCCCCCCCCCGTGGACTCTCCCCCTGTGGACTCTCGCCTGTGCAATCACCCCCCTGTGCAGTCTCCCCACTGTGGATTCTCCCCCCTGTGCAATCTCCCCACTGTGGACTCTCCCCCTGTGCAGTCTCCCCCTGTGCAGTCTCCTGCCTGTGCAATCTCCCCACTGTGGACTCTCCCCCTGTGCAGTCTCCCCCTGTGCAGTCTCCTGCCTGTGCAATCTCCCACTGTGGACTCTCCCCCTGTACAGTCTCTCCCTGTGCAATCTCCCCCCTGTGGACTCACCCCCTCTGCAGTCACCCCCCTGTGCAATCTCTCCCTGTTGACTCTCCCCCCTGTGCAACCTCCCCCCGTGGACTCTTCCCCCCCGCCGTGCAATTTCCCCCCTGTGCAGTCTCCCCCCTGTGGACTCTCCCCCCTGTGGACTCTCCCCCCTGTGGACTCTCCCCCTGTGGACTCTCCCCCTGTGCAGTCTCCCCCTTGTGGACTCTCCCCCCCCTTTGCAATCTCCCCCTGTGGACTCTCCCCTGTGGACTCTCCCCCTGTGCAGTCTCCCCCCCTGTGCAGTCTCTCCCCTGTGCAATCTCCCCCTGTGGATTCTCTCCCCTGTGCAATCTCCCCCTGTGGACTCTCCCCCTGTGCAGTCCCCACTGTGGACTCTCCCCCCATGCAATCTCCCCCCTGTGGACTCTCCCCCTGTGCAGTCCCCCCTGTGGACTTTCCCCCCATGCAATCTCCCCCCTGTGGACTCTCCCCCCATGCAATCTCCCCCCTGTGGACTCTCCCCCTGTGCTGTCCCCCCCATGGACCTACCCCCACCCTTGCCGTGCAGTCTCTCCCCGTGGACTCTCTCCCCCCCACCCCACCCCCTGTGCAGTCTCCCCCTCCTGCCTCCAAGCAGTTGGCCGCTGGCATTGCCTCATTGAGGGTATTAATGTCAGAGCTCAGAATCTGCCCTCAGCCCCAGCTCCCTTAGCCCCATCCCCAGAAACAACACCATACTCCCCTCCCACCCCCGGCCAGTGAGTGCACACAGCAAAGCACTGGGGCAGCAGGGACAGTGTGTACAGGACTGGCCAGGGGACCCCAGGTCACTCCTCTCCTGGGGTGGGGGGGCAGGCCTCCTTGAGAGATTGTGGAACATTCTGTGAGGGGGGAGAGTGGCCAGCAGAAGCTCTCGTCATTGTGAGGGTCTGAAACCAAGGTATCCTGAGCCTGAGAGGGATTTACACCAGGCTTGTAATCTCTGGGTGCTACACAGAAACCTGCATTGGGAGTGGTTTGATCAACCAGGTTAAATATCTGACTAGCAGGGGTTTCAGATTCCTTAGTCAGGGGTGGGCTGAGGGGAATGGACAGAGCTGACACTGAAATCCTCCCAGGCACACTGTCCCACGCAACAGGAAAGGCCTTAAACTAACTTGGCAAAGCCTCAGGGGTAAACATTTCTTTAATCAATATAACTGCACCTTCTTTCTCTTCCTTTCCTGTTTGCACTGCAGCTAGGATTGCATAACTTCCCCTTATTTTAGCCCAGACTCTGTTATTGCTCCAATGTCATTATCTGAGGAGATTGGCACCACATCCACAAACATCCACTCCCTCCATCACCGACGCTCAGGTCAAACTGGCTACAGAAACAACTCGAGGAGGCAAACAATGTGATGGAAAACATCATTCGGAAACAATTGAGATTAGACATGGGGGAATGCCAGACAGGCAAAGACTGGTTTACAGAGTGCGCACATAAATTTGGGAATAGCTCAGGTGAATGGACAGCTGGTTTGAGATGGAGAGTGATACCAACTGTGTGGGTTCAGTTCTCACGCAGACTGAGGTCACCATGAAGGTCTCACCCTCGCCCCTTACCTGAAACATGCTTACCCTCAGGTTAAACTACCATCAGTCACCTCTCTCTGGTGACCTTACCTTCACCTGTATAAATTCACATATTCAGTAGCCTTGGTGATGACGGTGTAGGCACAGATATCACAAGATTTACGATTAACTCATGCAACATGGCCATTACTGGCTGGGTCCAGCGATTATTACCCGTCCCTCGTTGCCCCTTGAGAAGGTGGGGGTGAGCTGCCTTCTTGAACCGCTGCAGTCCATGTGCTGTGGGTAGACCCACAATGCCATGAGGGAGGGAATTTCAGGATTCTGACTCAGTGACAGTGTAGGAACAATGATATATTTCCAAGTCAGGATGGTGAGGGGCTTGGAGGGGAACTTGCATGGGGTGGTGTTCCCATGTACCTGCTGCCCTTGTCCTTCTAGATGGAAGTGGTCATGGGTTTGGAAGGTGCTGTCTGAGGATCTTTCCTGAATATCTAGTGTCTAGTAGATGGTACACACTGCTTCTATTGAGCGTCGGTGGTGGGTGGAGTCGATGTTTGTGGATGTGGTGCCAATCCGGTGGGATAATGATACAGGGGGAATAACACAGTTCAGGCTTAAACAAGAGGAGTGTTGAGAATTACACATTCCTGGCCGTAGCATATTCAGGAAGGTAAGAAAAGGAGGATGCACTTATATTGATTAAGTAAATGTTTATAACACTCTTTCAGGGTCTCAGGGCAGAATCTATCTGGTTCTAACTGCGGGGCGATAGATCAGGCAGTCGACAGCTGGATGTATAGAATAGGCCAGCAAATAATGTGAAAGAGATAGAGTAACATTCTTTCAGATAAATAGCTAAAGACACAAGAACTTTAGGAACTTCCATTAACCTAATATTGACTCAGAAGATAGCAGGGTAAAGAGTGTAAAATGGAGAGAGAGAATGATTTCTGAATTAATATTTTATGATTTGTATAGTTTAAGTCCAACAGGGAATGAAGCGAAGCTGGCTCTCAGTCTGGGGCTTGAAGGAGGGCAAAAGGAGTATGTTTCCAGGGGGGAGTATTTTGGGAATAATGACCATAACATCACTGTGCTTAGAACAGTTATAGAAAAAAGCAAGAGTTAAAGTATTTACAACATAGAACATCGAAAAGTACAGCACAGAACAGGCCCGATGTTCTGCCGAGGAGTAATCCAAATGTAAAATATAATAACTTAACCTACGCACCCCTCAACTCACTGCTATCCTTGTGCATGTCCAGCAGTCGCTTAAATGTCCCTAATGACTCTGCTTCCACCATCACCGCTGGCAACGCATTCCATGCATTCACAACTCTCTCCATAAAGAACCTACCTCTGACGTCTCCTCAATACCTTCCTCTTGATATCTTAAAACTATGACCCCTCTTGCCTGTCAATCCTGCCCTGGGGAAAAGTCTCTGGCTATCAACTCTATCCATGCTTCTCATTACCGTGTATACCTCAATCAGATCACCTCTCTTCCTCCTTCTCTCCAGAGAGAAAAGTCCAAGCTTAGTCAATCTTTCTTCATAAGGCAAGCCCTCCAGTCCAGGCAGCATCGTGGTAAACCTGCTTTACGCCCTCTCCAAAGCCTCTATATCTTTCCTATAGTAGGGCGACCAGAACTGGACACAGTATTCCAAGTGTGGTCTCACCAGGGTCTTGTAGAGCTGTAGCAAAACCTCGCGGCTCTTAAACTCGATCCCCCTGTTAATGAAAGCCAAAACACCATATGCTTTCTTAACAACCCTATCCACTTGGGTGGCAACTTTGAGGGATCTATGTACTTGCACACCCAGATCCCTCTGTTCCTCCACACTGCCAAGAATCCTGTCTTTAATCCTATATTCAGCATTCGAGTTCGACCTTCCAAAATGCATCACTTTGCATTTATCCAGGTTGAATTCCATCTGCCATTTCTCAGCCCAGTTCTGCATCCTGTTTATGTCGCGCTGCAGCCTACAGTAGCCCTCTATACTATCGATAGCACCTCCAACTTTTGTATCATCTGCAAATTTACTAACCCACCCCACAACCTCCTCATCCAAGTCATTTATAAAAACTACAAAGAGCAGAGGCCCAAGAACAGAGCCCTGCGGGACCCCATTCAACCCTGTCCTCCAGGCAGAATACTTTCCATCTACAACCACTCTCTGCCTTCTGTCAGCCAACCAATTCTGAATCCATATCGCCAAATCCTGCTGTATCCCATACATCCTGACTTTATGAATGAGCCTACCATGGAGAACCTTATCACATGCCTTGCTGAAGTCCATATACACCACTTCCACTGCTCGACCTTTGTCAACCTGTCTCGTCACCTCCTCAAAGAACTCAATAAGATTTGTGGGGCATGATCTGCCCCTCACAAAGCCATGCTGATTGCCTTTAATCATGCTCTGCTTTGCCAAATAGTCATAAACCCTATCCCTCAGAATTCTTTCCAAAACCCTGCTGACCACAGACATAAGACTGGCTGGTCTGTAACTGCCAGGGATTTCCCTATTAACCTTCTTGAAAAGAGGAACAACATTTGCCTCTCTCCAATCCTCAGGTATGACTCCCATGGAGAGTGAGGAGGCAAAGATCTTCACCAGTGGCCTAGCAACCTCCTTTCACGTTTCCCAGAGCAGGGTGACGTGGGTTAATTTCAGGGAGTAGAAAAGGAATCAAGCCCAAATGGATTGCAATGAAAAATTGGAAGGAAAAGCAGTCCGTGAGCAATGGGAAACCTTCAAAGAGAAGATTGCACAGGTATAACGAGACACATTGCTACAAATTAGAGCTGTCTGAATGACTAAGCATAG
Organism: Chiloscyllium plagiosum; assembly: GCF_037043375.1. Lineage (NCBI taxonomy): Eukaryota > Metazoa > Chordata > Chondrichthyes > Orectolobiformes > Hemiscylliidae > Chiloscyllium > Chiloscyllium plagiosum. The sequence continues at coordinate 114,175,227 of NW_028270145.1, read as the reverse complement.
AGAGATTAAACTGAGACATCAGAGTGATGACTCTCTCTCTCTCTCTCTCTCTATATATATATATATATGCTCTCTGCCCTCCAGAGTATTTCCGGAATTTTCTGTTTGTATTTCAGCTTCCCAGCATTGACAGTATCAGTGGTTTGCAAGAATGCAGAGTTGAGGTTAAAATCGGACCAGCCATGATTACATTGAATGGGGGAGCAGGCTGGAAGGGCTGAATGGCCTCTTCTTGTCCCTTGTTTGTGTGATCTTTGCTCGAAGGAGAAACTATGCCAGTTTCTCCAGTTGCTAGGCAACTGAGGATACATCTGTCAATGGGAGAGGAACTGAAATCAGGAGGAGTCCAGAAGGCAGGGTTAGAGAGCACAGTTCTCAAACCAATGTGGAATTGGAGGAGGTTAGAGAGATAGAGAGGGAAGTGAGACATTTTCAAAGGATGGAGTTTGAAAAACAAGGCCATTTGTTGCCTTTTTTTAGTTATTTCCCAATTTGTGGGCTAGGCCAGCATTTATACCCATCCCTAATTGCTGAGTCACATGCAGGTCAGACTAAGTATGGATACCAGATTTCCTTCCATAAAGGACACTGATGAACCAGATGGGTTTTCCCCCTGATCATAGCCATGGGGGAGACGATGCTCCAGTCAGTATATCCAGAGACCCAGCTCATGTTGTGGGGACCCAGTCTCAAATCCCACCACAGCAAGCAGTGGAATTTGAATTCTATAAAAAAAAACGGGGATTAAGAGTCTAATGATGACCATGAATCCATTGTCAATTGTTGGGAAAACCCATCTGGCTCACTAATGTCCTTTAGGAAAGGAAATCTGCCATCCTCACCTGGTCTGGCCTACATGTGACTCCAGACCCACAGCAATGTGGTTGACTCCTAACCACCCTCTGGGCTAGGCAATAAATGCCACGCTCAGCCGGTGACACCCTCATCCCATGAATTTTTAAAACGGTGCTCATTATTGAAGTCTTAATTCTAGGTTTTCGTTTAAACTGAATCCATGAACAGGATTTGAACCCAACTCTCCAGAACATTACTGCATAGACTTTAACTGGGAGCCAGTGTAGGTCAGTGAGCACAGGGATGCTCGGGCACAGAGTCCAGAATTTTGGATGATGTCTAGTTTCGTGAAGTTAGAATGTTGGAGACCAGATTAGGATAGCGGAGTTTGGAGGTGACGGAGACACAGATGAGTCTTTCAGCAGCACAGGAGCGAGGTGGTGGGGCGGAGGGGGGTGATGGTAGAAATAGGTGGCTCTCAGTAATGCTGCAGGAGTGAGGTTGGAGCACCTCGCCAAACTCAATGTGGCACAAGGTGCCAGGCAGAGTCTGGTTCAGAGTCAGGCTGGTGCCAGTGGGAGAGACACAGTCAGTGACTGGGCAGGGAGGCTGCGTCAAAGTCTCATGACAATAGCTTTGATCTTCTCGCTATTCATTGGAGAAATTAATTGATCCTTCAGTGGGAACCGAGAGGCCCGAGAGTACATGAAGACAGATCTTTAATGGTGGCAGGCCAAGGAGATGGAAAAGTCAATGGGATCCCTGTGTTTTTAAAAGAATCAAAGAATTTAACAGGATGGAAGGAGGCCATTCGGCCCATCGTGTCTGTACCAGCTCCTGAAAGAGCTACCCCGCTACTCCTGCACTCCAGCCCTCTCTCTGTAAACCTAAAAGTTCATCCCTTTCAAATATATCTCCAGCTCTTTTTTGAAACCTCCTGTGGAATCTGCCTCTCCCAGTCTCCCAGGCAGCGGCTTCCAAATCCTAATCACTCTCCAAGGAAAAGAGTTTCTCCCCGTCTCAGTGCCAGCCCTCTCACTGACAATCTTGAAAGTGTGACCCCTAGTTACTGACATACCAACCACTGGAGACAGAATATCCTTCTTTACTCTGTCAATACTGTTGGTAATTTTGAACACCTCAATATGGCTACATCTTAATCTTCCCTGCTCCAAGGAGAATAAGCCCAATCTTTCCCTATATCTAAAATCCCTCAATCCTGGGATCATTTCAGTAAATCTCCTTTACACTCTCCAGGCTTTAACATCCTTCTTAAATAAAGTGCCTACAATTAATGGAGGCCACAGAACACAAAAGCAAAGATGTGATTCTGAAAGCCTGAAGAACAAACAGTGCTTGGGTCCTGTTAAGCATCACCGTTGTGGTCAGCTCTGGGCCCCACTCCTTACAAAGGATGTCTGGACACTTAGAGAGACTGCAGAGTGACATTTACCCAAATGGGAGCAGTGAACAGGGAGCAGCTCAGTGAACGTGGAGAGAGTGCAGAAAGTGGGTTTGTTCCCCTTAGAACAAGGACGGTTCAGGGGAGGCATTCAGAATTGCAAAGGGAGAACGGGAGGACTGCAGATGCTGGAGATCAGAGTCGAGAGGGTGGTGCTGGAAAAGCACAGCAGGTCAGGCAGCATCTGAGGATTTATTCCTGATGAAGGGCTTTTGGCTGAAACGTCGATTTCCCTGCTCCTTGGATGCTGCCTAACCTGCTGTGCTTTTCCAGCAACACACTCAACTCGAAATTATAAAGGGGTGTGATAGATTAAATAAAAAGGAACTGTTTCCGTAATCCTCATGAGTAAGCATAAGACACAGATTTAAAGTGATTAGAAAATGAACCAGGGAGAAAACAAAGAGCTATTTTTGACGAGTTGCTATGTTCTGGGAGGTGCTGCCGGAGAGAGTAGATTCCACAGGAACTTTCAAACAGGGCAATTAGACCAATGCTTAGAAGAAGCTAATGTAAGATCGTGGATGGGGGTTTGGAGACTAATTGAATCGATCTTTCAGAGAGCCAGCATATGCACAAGAAGCTGAATGGCCTCCTCCTGTGTTGTGTCACTTGATGATTCATCATAACCATATGTAACACTCACAAATAAATAACTCAGCCTCTGAGTCAAATGTGAGAAGGGGATAAAATTAAATTAAACAGAGAACAGCCCAATAAAATGTGTCTGAATCACCCTGTTCATTTTGGTGACCTTTGTCAGTCCTTGTCTTGTTTACCCAGAGCATGGAGGGGGGGTCTCACTCTCACCAATCAGCTTCAAGGATTCACCCGCCTCAGTATCACTCTCATTCGTCTCACACCTCACCCCCCAAACCCCCTCACACCCCACACCTCATCCTCTCACCCCCAACACCCCCTCACTCCTCACACCTCACCCCCAACACCCTCTCACAGCCCACACCTCATCCCCTCACCCCCCCAAACCCCCTCACTCCTCACACCTCACCCCCACACCCCCTCACACCTCAATCCCTCACCCCAACACCCCCTCACTCCCAAACCTCATCCCCTCAACCGCCAAACTCCCTCACACCCCATACCTCATCCCTTCACTCCCCAAACCCCCTCACAGCCCACATCTCATCCCCTCACCCCCCAAACCCCCTCACTCCTCACACCTCACCCCCACACCCCCTCACCTCATTCCCTCACCCCCACACTCCCTCACTCCCCAAACCTCATCCCCTCAACCGCCAAATCCCCTCACACCCCACACCTCATCCCCTCACCCCTCAAACCCCACACCTCATCCCCTCACTCCCCAAATCCCCTCACACCCCAAACCTCATCCCCTCACTCCCCAAACCCCCTCACATCCCAAACCTCATCCCCTCAACCGCCAAACCCCCTCACACCCCACACCTCATCCCCTCACCCCCAAACCCCACACCTCATCCCCTCACTCCCCAAACCCCCTCACACCCCAAACCTCATCCCCTCACTCCGCAAACCCCCTCACATCCCAAGCCTCATCCCCTCACTCCCCAAACCCCCTCACACCCCAAACCTCATCCCCTCACTTCCCAAACCCCCTCACATCCCGAGCCTCATCCCCTCACTCCCCAAACCCCCTCACACCCCAAACCTCATCCCCTCACTCCCCAAACCCCCTCACACCCCAAACCTCATCCCCTCACTCCCCACACCCCCTCACTCCCCACACCTCATCCCCTCACCCCTACACCCCCTCACTCCCCAAACCCCCTCACACCCCAAACCTCATCCCCTCACTCCCCAAACCCCCTCACACCCCAAACCTCATCCCCTCACCCCCACACTCCCTCACTCACCAAACCTCATCCCCTCAACCGCCAAATCCCCTCACACCCCACACCTCATCCCCTCACCCCCAAACCCCACACCTCATCCCCTCACCCCTCAAACCCCACACCTCATCCCCTCACTCCCCAAATCCCCTCACACCCCAAACCTCATCCCCTCACTCCCCAAACCCCCTCACATCCCAAACCTCATCCCCTCAACCGCCAAACCCCCTCACACCCCACACCTCATCCCCTCACCCCCAAACCCCACACCTCATCCCCTCACTCCCCAAACCCCCTCACACCCCAAACCTCATCCCCTCACTCCGCAAACCCCCTCACATCCCAAGCCTCATCCCCTCACTTCCCAAACCCCCTCACACCCCAAACCTCATCCCCTCACTTCCCAAACCCCCTCACATCCCGAGCCTCATCCCCTCACTCCCCAAACCCCCTCACACCCCAAACCTCATCCCCTCACTCCCCAAACCCCCTCACATCCCAAACCTCATCCCCTCACTCCCCACACCCCCTCACTCCCCACACCTCATCCCCTCACCCCTACACCCCCTCACTCCCCACACCTCATCCCCTCACCCCCAACACCCCCTCAACCCCACACCTCATCCCCTCACCCCCACAACCCTTCACACCCCACACCTCATCTCCTCACCCCCACACCTCACCCTATCACCTCACCCCGAAACCTCACCCCCACACCCCCTCACTCCCCACACCTCATCCCATCACCTCATCTCACACCTCACGCCTCATACCCCTCAACCCTCACACCCACTCACTCCCCACACCTCACCCCATCACCTCATCCCCCTCGTCCCCCCACTCCCTCACTCACAACTCACTCCCCAACACATCACCCCATCACCTCACCCTCCTCACATTCCACACCTCACGCCATCACCTCACCCCCCCACCTCACCCCCTCACCCCCATTACCTCACCCCCCACCTCACCCCCATCACCTAACCCCATCACCTAACCCCCCCACCTCACCCCCTCACCCCCATTACCTCACCCCCACACCTCACCCCATCATCCCCCACACCTCACTCCCTTCACCCCCCCCACTCCCTCACTCATCACACCTCACCCCATCACCTCACTCCCCTCATCCCCATCACCTCACTCCCCTCACCCCCATCACCTCACCCTCATACCTCACCCCCACACATCCCAACCCACCACCCCACACCTCACCCCCACCACCCCCACACCTCACCCCCACCACTCCACATCTCATCCCCCACATCCCACCCCACCACCCCACACCTCACCCCCACCACCCCCACACCTCACCCCCACATTTCACCCCCCACCCCCACACTTCACCCCCTACAACTCACCTTACCCTCCCCACCCCCACATCTCACCCTCCTATCCTTGTACTTCAGCACCCCCACCCCCACAACTCACCCCCACACACTCCCGATCCCCAAACAACCCGTTCCACAAACCTCACCCCCTGTAACCCTGACACCTGACTCCAACACACCTCCCTGCACTACCCCTTCCCTCAGGTCTACTTAACCACCTCAACTTCACTCCCCTTGACCTTCCCCAGCACAACCCAGCCTTTACCGTCCCTAACAGTCCCCAACCCTCTGCAAGCCCCTCACCACCTCTCTACCCTCCCCTAACCCCATTCCCAATATCCAGCCCGACTGTGGCTGGAATCCTCAAATGTTCAACTCAGCAATTGGCGCATAAATGACCTTTGAACCTCAATCAGTCAGGTCAAGGTTCAGGATTCCATCTGTCGCCAGGGCATTGGCCTTTGTCTAAGAAATGTTCACATGGCAGATACAATACCAAGTAGGTAAATATCAGCAAGCGAGAATAGGAAGGAAGTTTATAATTTGAATGGTTATAAGTTGAGAGAGGGGAATGTGGAGGGCTGTTGAAGGTGCAACGGGACATTGACAGGATGCAGAGTTGGGCTGAGAAGTGGCAGATGGAGTTTAACCTGGGAAATTTGAATACAGATTACAGGGTTAAAGGCAGGATTCTTGGCAGTGTGGAGGAACAGAGGATCTTGGGGTCCATTTCCATAGGGTTGATAGGGTTGTTAAGAAGGCGTATGATGTGTTGGCTTTCATTAGCAGGGGGGTTGAGTTTAAGAGCCGCGGGGTTATGCTGCAGCTCTACAAAGCCCTGGTTAGATCACACTTGGAGTATTGTGTTCAGTTCTGGTCACCTCATTATAGGAAGATTTTGGAAATTTTAGAGAGGGTGCAGAGGAGATTTACCAGGATGCTGCCTGGACTGGAGGGCATGTCTTATGAAGAAAGGTTGAGGGAGCTAGGGCTTTTCTCTTTGGAGTGAAGAAGGGTGAGAGGTGACTTGATAGAGGTACATAAGATGAATGAGAGGCATAGATAGAGTGGATAGCCAGAGACTTTTTCCCAGGGCAGAAATGTCTGTCATGAGGGGGTATGATTTTAAGGTAATTAGAGGGAGGTTTAGGGGAGATGTCAGAGGTCAGTTCTTTACACAGAGAGTGGTGGGTGTGTGGAATACACTCCCAGCAGTGGTAGGAGAGTCAGATACATTAGGGACATTTAAGTGAGTCTTGGATAGTCACATGGATGATAGTTAAATGAAGAGTATGTAGGGTAGTTTGACCTTAGAGTAGGATAAGAGGTTAGCACAACATTGAGGGCCGAAGGGCCTGTACTGTGCTGGACTGTTCTATGTTCTATGAGACCTGATTGTCCTTGTCCACCAGTCACTGAAACTAAGTGTGCAGGTGCAGCAGGCAATAAAGAAGGCAAACTGCATGTTGGCTTTCATAGCAAGAAGGTTCAAGTATAGGAACAAGAATGTCTTGCTCCAATTATACAAGGCTTTGGTCAGATCACACCTAGAATACTATGTGCAGTTTTGGTTTCCTTATCTGAGGAAGTATGTTCTTGCTATCAAGGAAGTGCAGTGAAAGTTTACCAGGTTGGTTCCTGAGATGGCAGGACAGATGTATGAGGAGAGAATGAGTCAGTTAGAATTGTATTCATTGGAATTTAGAAAAATGAGGGATTTCATAGAAGCCTATAAAATTCTAACAGGATGAGACTGGTTAGATTAGATTCCTTACAATGTGGAGACAGGCCCTTCAGCCAAACTGGTCCACACCGACTCTCCAAAGAGTAACCCACCCAGACCCATTTCCCTCCTAACACTAACACTACAGGCAATTTAGCATGGCCAATTCACCTAACCTGCACATCTTTGGACTGTGGGGGGAAACCCATACAGACACGGGGAGAATGTGCAAACTCCACACAGACAGTCACGCAAGGCTGGAATCGAACCTGGGACCCTGGTGCTGTGAAGCAGTAGTGCTAACCACTGAGCCACCATGCCGCCCTACAAATATCCCCAATGATGAGGAAGTCCAGAACCAGGAGGTCATAGTTTAAGGATAAGGGGTAAACCTTTTAGGACTGAGATGAGGAGAAATGTCTTCACCCAGAGAGTGGGGAGCCTGGTGAATTCACTACCACAGGAGGTAGATTCTGATCTTATGGCTAAAGGGATCAAGTGATATGGAGGGAAACTGGGATTGGGGTATTGAGCTGAATGAACAGCCAGGATCGTATTGGATGTTGGAGCAGGCTCAAAGGGCCGAATGGCCTACTCCTGCTCCTATCTTCCATGTTTCCATGTAAACGTGAGGAAGGACAGCACTCAATCAACTCTCTCAACTCACTGAATGGTTTGCATACCCACTCAGCCATTACCCAGAACTACACAATTATTCCAGTACAGCAGGAGGCCATTCGGCCCCTTCAACCCACTCAGGCACAGACAGGAGGGAATGGTTTTCCTCTCCGCCTGAATGACATTGTGTAAAGGAGAAATGACTAATCGGAACGGGGAGGAGAGGATCGTCATGCTCAGTAAGGTGTTAACACTTCACTGCTGGCTAACTACATTACACCCTGCCTCATTAATTCCATCCGTGGGAACAGTCAAAGAGTTTCTCTCGGGGGCTACGGGGAGAGGTCATGATCGAGGTGAGGGAATCACTTCAGCAACACGGGCCTCCCCACCACCCCCACATTTACAACCGGCCAATCCACAATCTCCGATTCACCCAACTGATCAGTCATTAATCCATCTGCAAGTTTAGCCTGGCCAGGGAAGGGGGGAGCACGGGACTGGAATAGAATGAGTACAACAGAGGGTGAAAGAAGGAGATTGAGGGATGGAGGGAGGGAGGGATAGAGGGATAGGGGTTTGGTGAAGGGGAAGGAGGAGGATGGGAGGACGGACTGGAGGGAAGGATTGAGGAGAATGCGTGGTTGGAGAGGGAGTGGGGGGGTTTACAGGGAGGGATGGAGGGAGATGGAGATTTTGGAAAGAGAAAGAGAAACAACAGACCTAGAGGTTGAGGGAGCAGTGGAATGGGGGATGTAGGGGCTGAAAAGAAACAGGAATAGAGGTACTGGAGAGAACAATGAGGGCAAATGGGGGAAGAAGAGGAAGGAATTGAGAGAAAGTGGGGAACAGAGTATACAGTGAGGAGGAGGGATTAGGGAATGAGTAGGAGATGAAGGAAAGAAGGGGATGAGGGTGAGAGGGATGAGGGGGAGGGGGGAGGAGGGGATGAGGGGGAGGGGGGGAGGGAGGGGATGAGGGGGAGGGGGGAGGAGGGGATGAGGGGGAGGGGGAGGGGAGGAGGGGGATGAGGGGGGGAGGGGGGGGAGGGGAGGGATGAGGGGAAGGGGATGAGGGGAAGGGGATGAGGGGGAGGGGGAGGAGGGGATGAGGGGGAGGAGGGGATGAGGGGGAGGGGGGAGGAGGGGGATGGGGAGGAGGGGATGAGGGGGAGGAGGGGATGAGGGGGAGGAGGGGATGAAGGGGGAGGGGATGAGGGGCAGGGGATGGGGATGAGGCGGAGGAGGGATGAAGGTGGGGGGGAGGAGGGGATGGGGGAGGAGGGGATGAGGGGAGGGGGGAGGAGGGGATGGGGGAGGAGGGGATGAAGGTGGGGGGATGAGGGGGAGGAGGGGTTGAAGGTGGGGGGGATGAGGGGGGAGGAGGGGATGAGGGTGAGAGGGAAAGAGGGGGAGGAGGGGAGAAGGGGTGAAGGGGGAGGGGTGAGAGCTGAGCGAATGAAGGAGAGGGATTGAGGAGAGAGGAGGGGAGATCGTAGAGGAGAGGAGGAGGTAGTAGGAGGTGAGGGGAGGGGAGGAAGTAGGACATGAGGAGGTGAATGAGGAGTAAGAGGTGAGAGGGAGGAAGGGGTAAAGTGAGGGGCAGGAGGGGGGTTAAGAGGTGAGGGGAGGAGGGAGGTGA